>NC_081553.1:158378816-158627213 GCF_963082655.1 Stomoxys calcitrans | reverse complement strand
CCGACCTACACCAATAAGAAGTATTGGTGCAAAATTTCAAGCGCCTAGCTTTACTCCTTCTAAGTTAGGGTGTTATCGAAAGACGGACAGACATGGTTGCAAATGCAAATTTTGCCCATGAACATTCCACTAAGGAACAGGCGCAAACTTCTCACATATCAATGAGTGCAGTCCGATTTAAGTTTTAAGCTCAATGATAAGGGACCTCCTTTTTATAGCCGAGTCCAAATGGCGTGCCGCCGTGCGACACCTCTTCGGAGAGAAGTTTTACATGACATAGCACCTCACAAATGTTGCCAGCATTAGGAGGGGAACTCACTTTTCAAAATTTTTGCAAAATGGGACGTTAAATGAGCCTTTTATGGGCCCAAAGACATTAAATCGGCGGATCGGTCTATATGGGGGGCTATATCAAGATATAGTCCGATATAGCCCATTTTCGAACTTAACTTGCTTATAGACAAAAAAGAATTTGTGCAAAGTTTCAGCTCAATATCTCTATTTTCAAACACTGCAACGCAGATAGATAGATTTTTACGACAATCAAGAAAATTGAGCTCGTCTCGAAAGAGAAACAAACAAACATTGAAATTTCACTTAGGCAAATGTAAAGACATTTTCTCTAAAGATGAAACCTTAATGAAATTGATTCTTCATATAAAATTTAAATGATTGAAATTTCTCTCTCTACATTTGAACTATGCGATCAAGTTCCTAAGAGAGGTGTAAAAACAGAAAATACAAATATACAAATTTTGCCAATGAACATACCACTAAGGAACAGGGGCAAACTTCTCACATATCAATGAGTACAGTCCGATTCAAGTTTTTTATACTCAATGAGAAGGGGCCTCCTTTTTATAGTCCGAGTCCGAACGACGAGCCGCTGTGCGACGCCTCTTTGGAGAGAAGTTTTACCTCGCAAATATAGCCAGCATTAGGAGGGGAAAACCACCGCTGAAAATTGTTTCTGATGGTCTCGCCAGGATTCGAATCCAGGCGTTCAGCGTCATAGGCGGACATACTAACCTCTGGCGCTATGGTGGCCTACAGAAAGTGCTCTTAAGAAATCTTCTAACAGTCCGGCTGAGCGATCAAGGCCACGGAGAGGTTGTAAGGGAATTTTCGGGAATGAGCAGAATCCTCATACGATCCAAGTTAGCGAAGAAGCTCCATGGCAAGTTGTAGGAGAACTATAAGAGCTACGCTTTCTACGTTATGAACCTATTTGAACCATACTTAGCACAGTTGTTTGAAGTGATACCAAAACACCAGTTGCAAAATTTCAGTCAAATCGGATTGCTCCCTCTAGAAACTCAAGAAGTCATAATCGGGAGAGCTGTTTATATGGCAGCTATATCAGGTTATGAACCGATTTCAACCATTCTCAGCACAGTTTTTGAAAGTGATACCAAAACATCACGTGCAAAATTTCAGCCAAATCGGATAAGTATTGCGCCTTCTAGAGGCTCAAGATAGGTTTATTGGACAGCTACATCAAAACATGGAAAGATTTGGCCCATTTACAATCCCAACCGACCTACACCAATAAGAAGTATTGGTGCAAAATTTCAAGCGCCTAGCTTTACTCCTTCTAAAGTTAGGCTGTTATCGAAAGACGGACAGACATGGTTGCAAATGCAAATTTTGCCCATGAACATTCCACTAAGGAACAGGCGCAAACTTCTCACATATCAATGAGTGCAGTCCGATTTAAGTTTTAAGCTCAATGATAAGGGACCTCCTTTTTATAGCCGAGTCCAAATGGCGTGCCGCTGTGCGACACCTCTTCGGAGAGAAGTTTTACCTCGCAAATATAGCCAGCATTAGGAGGGGAAAACCACCGCTGAAAATTGTTTCTGATGGTCTCGCCAGGATTCGAATCCAGGCGTTCAGCGTCATAGGCGGACATACTAACCTCTGGCGCTATGGTGGCCTACAGAAAGTGCTCTTAAGAAATCTTCTAACAGTCCGGCTGAGCGATCAAGGCCACGGAGAGGTTGTAAGGGAATTTTCGGGAATGAGCAGAATCCTCATACGATCCAAGTTAGCGAAGAAGCTCCATGGCAAGTTGTAGGAGAACTATAAGAGCTACGCTTTCTACGTCCAGCTGTGCGAACAACCTCAAAGGGGGGGATAGAGAAAGGAACAAGCCAATCATTTGAGTTTAAACAAGATAATCATAACGATGTCCGACGTACAAGAAAAAAGTTTACGTAAAAAGAAAAATACAAATAATATTAGAAAAGGAAAAAAATTAAAATTATTTGAAACAAGTAAAAGCGTGTTTAGTTTGGCCGGGCCGAATCTGAATCCACCATGGATCGTATTTGTCAAGTTCATTGAATGACTTCTTCAAATATATATGAGCTATATAAAGTTATTCAGCGATATGGACCATACGAGTAAAAATTTCGCCCTTCAGTGCCTCAGAGTATCAAATTGGGAGATCGGTTTAAATGGCAGTTATATCAGGTAATCAACCGATTTAGGCCATACAAGGCTCAGTTGTTGGAAAGTATGCCAGAACGACCTATGCAAAATTTCAGCCAAATTGGATAAGAATTGCTCCCTCTATAAGTTCAAGAAGTATATTCGCGAGAACGGTTTATTTGGCGGTTATATCAGGTTATGAAATGATTTCAACCATACTTAGTACAGTTGTTGGAAGTAACTCCTCAACGATATGTGCAAAATTTCAGCCAGATCGGATAAGGATTGCGCCGTCTAGAAGCTCAAGAAATCTAATCGGGAGATCGGTTTATATGGCAGCTATATCTTTGTTTATTTATTTATTAGTCAATGGAACAAATATCCTTACAGACTAAGATGACTTCCGTAACAAATGTTTAAATAGTAATGTATGATAATAAAGAGGTGCATACTACAAAAATATATAATATAAAATGGATCTAAAAATTTCTTTTGATGTGCTAAAATCAATACATGGTTTTGACTCCCTTTGAAGCCTGTTGTTGATAAAATTTAAATTCAAAAAAGTTCGTGTTAAAGGCCCATTTCTCGCATAGTTGGTGCGGTGGAACGGTATGTCAAACAAATTTACAACTCGTAAGCTTCTTGGAGGAACAAATGTTGGAACTAAAGACAACAAATCCGGTGAATCAATATTATTATTAAGCAAGTCAAATATGAAGCAAGCCGATTGATATTTTCTACGAGATTCTAAGGATTGCAAGCCAAGTAACAAAAATCTAGATCTATATGGAGGCATCTGAGCAGGAAATAAGTTTTTAAGGGCAAACTTTGTAAAGTTTTTTTGAATTCTCTCAATGCGAACAATGTGAGCACTACATTGAGGATCATAAACAATTGAAGCGTATTCTAGTTTAGACCTAACAAATGCCGTATAAATTAATTTTGCGGTATTAGGATCAGAAAATTCCGCACAATTTCTTTTGATAAATGCAAAAACCTTGTAGGCCTCAGGAATAATGTGGTCTATATGTGGAATAAATGATAGTGATGTATCAAATATAATGCCTAGATCACGAATGGAAGTTAGCTTAGTAAGATTGTGGCTGCCAATTTTGAAGGTTGGTTGAATGGGATTAAGTGATCTAAAATAAGAAACGTGAAAACATTTTGAAAGGTTCAAAAAAAGCTTATTGATGTTGCACCACATGACTAAGTTATCTAAATCAACTTGCAAATTATTTATATCTTGTAGAGACTCAATTTTAGTAAAAAATTTCAAGTCATCAGCATACAAAAGAAAATTGGAATGCGAAAAACATGAAGAGATGTCATTGATAAATAAGTTAAAAAGAAGTGGGCCAAGGATGCTACCCTGAGGTACTCCCGATGTCTGAAAATATGGCTGAGACACGTATCCTTCAACTTTAACTTTACACACTCTGTTAGTTAGATATGAATGAATCCATTTTAGAAAATTTGAATGCAAACCTAGATTCTGTAACTTAGCAAGTAAAATACTATGCGAAACTTTATCAAAAGCTTTGCTTAAGTCAGTGTAAATAACTTCTACTTGTTTACCTCGCTCGAGGGCGGTCATACAGTAATCTGTAAATAATGTTAAATTCGATGTGGTAGATCTACCCGAAAAAAACCCATGCTGGTAAGGAGAGATAGTAGACTTGCAAAGAAAAAATAATTTTTTGAAAATGATATTTTCAAATATTTTCGAAACACACGAAAGTTTTGATATTGGCCTGTAACATGTAACATCATCTTTTCTACCCTCTTTAAATACAGGAGTAATTGATGCTATCTTCCACTTGGCTATAAAAATACCTTTCTTAAGAGATAGGCGAAATATAAAAGTCAAAACGGAAACAATGCTAAAACAGCAACTTTTTAAGAAATAAGCACAAAGACCATCAGCATCACTTTTATAGCTATTTTTAATTGCACCAATAGCTTCAAAAACATCATCCTCACAGATATAAATACTTCCCAAATTTATGGCTGAATAAGAACATGGTAGCGTCATATTACAAGTGGAAGGCTGCTCAAAATTAGATTGGAAAAAATTAGCAAACATGTTTACAACATCATGGCCAGACTGCGAGATGCAACTGTTATATTGAACAGTAGATGGGATATCTGAAGATTTCTTCTTAGACTTCACAAACGACCAAAAATGTTTAACATTTACTTTAATTTCATTCTCTTTAGAAAGAATGTATTGTTTATAAAGAAATTTGTTTAAAAAATTAAATTCTTTTTGATAATGTAAAAATTTGACTTGCTCTTCCAGATTACCAGATTTAATGAATCGATTATGGAATTTATTGCGCAGATTTTTTAGTTTTTTTAGGCCTTTAGTATACCATGGAAGCTTATAGGGCTTTTTCTTCTTTAGAGGAACATTCAATTTAAGAATGTCTAAAACCTTTGCCAGAAAAATATCATAACAATTGGATGGTTCACACGTAGGAAACATCGATACCCAATTTATAGATGAAAGCATCGAATTTAGCACATCAAAGTTACATGCGTTGTAATTAAAATTGAAACACTCAGAAGTATCATTTGGGATGTACATAAAACATTCCATTTCTATAATTGTAGGAACATGATGAACACTTGGAGGAGATACTGGAATCAAACATTCATATATTTTGAAATTGCAGTCGCGTGATACAAAAATTAAATCAAGAAATCGACGCATTTTATTAGCAATATGATTAATTTGAACCAAACCAACGCTCAATAACGCATCGATAAAATTAACTTCAAACCCTTTATTAACATTACTAGGCGTTAAAAAATAATTGTCGTTCATCATGGTCCAACAAATACTTGATAAATTAAAATCTCCCATTACACATAAATTAGTATCAGAACACATATTCTCTTCCAAATTAACAATATTAGAGACATGTTTAGAATAGATATTATCATGACTTCCAGGAGGTATATACGATAGAGATATTAACAGTTTTTGATTAAATCCAATTACATATAGTGCAATTTGATCCAAAAGACCATCATCATCATCAATTTTACATAAATAGGATTTATATTTAGATTTTACAGCAATAAGAACACCCCCACCCCGGGATAATCCTGTACGATAAGCATTTCTATCCTTCCGATATACATTAAACAAATTCATGTCGAAAAATTCGGCATCATAAAAGTCGGAATTAAGCCAGGTCTCAACAATGAGAATTAAATCAAAGTCACATTGGGACGTAAAATTCATGATTTCATTGGCCTTTGTGCGAATACCTGACATATTTTGATAAAACACTTTTAGATTATGTGCAGCATCTACTACTGAACTAAGGGTTGTATTTCCCTTTTTTGAAAATTTTTAAACGGACGTACCCTGATATCGGTAGGCCACAATTTAGAGTTAAAAATATCATTATAAAAACTAGATACTACACCCAGCTTAAAATTAACACTTTTTAATTCACTTAAATTAGCGTCTTTCTTTACTAATTTATAGCATTCAATATTAGCTTTATCAATGTTGGAGTTGGCAGCAATATAATTGATAATTTGATCGCATGAAACAGTTGGCTTAAACTTTGATATATGAATCCATTTCTTGGTCGCCACCACTTCCAAATCATTAGGTACATTATTTTCACCGAATATGACTTTGCCCCCTTTTCGTCTACGCCTTTGAACAGTTTCCCAACCCATACTTGCTTGATGGTTTGGTTCGAACATTTCATTCCTATTGTTTACTGCATTAACATCATTTGTACTCACTGACGAAACCGATGGTGCATATGAAACAACATGTTGCGAGCTCGGCTTGTTCATGGATTGTGCACCTGTAGATGTAACTGGTATAATAAGACTTTGGACAGTACCAACAACATCGCTACCACTGGTCTCAGAATAATGATTTGCATTTTGTTGATGAACTTCTTTGCTTGGAGGTTTGTTGTTTTTCTCCACTGTTTTTTTTATCTCTCGCACTTCAGCACATAAAGATGAGTTATTTTTTTTTTTTTTTTTTTTTTTTTTTTTTTTTTTTTTTTTTTTTTTTTTTTTTTTTTTTTTTTTTTTTTTTTTTTTTTTTTTTTTTTTTTTTTAGCATTCAATATTTATTTTTATTTATTTACACCCGCACAATAACAATACAAAATTCTTATAATTAAAGTATGGGTAATTTCTCCAACAAATATTATATAAAAATTTAAACTGGTTATAAGAATACCTTATTGACTATGTGACAATAACTAAAAGTTGTCTGTCACACCAGTTAACAATTGCGTTTCGTCTGCTAAATATTTTATAGTAAAGAAATAATATGCATTTGCTTAATATTTATAAAATTAATATAATTTCAAAACATTTCATGAATTATACATTTTCTGTAATTTAATGCAGTACGAACATAATTATACAAATTTTCCCAGTTATTATTTCCTTCACCATTTAATAAGCTAATTAGCTCTCCTTCCTCTAATTGACTCTTTCCTAAATATCTAATCCTTAGTTCTCTCATAATTGGGCATTTTGCAATGAAATGTTGTATAGTTTCATTTTGCTCTGTGTTACATAAGGTACATTGCGGACTAACCGCTCGGTTAAAAGAGTTGGCATTTAATGGCAGTATATCGGCTCTGGTCCTCATTAAGATAGAGATTTTATCCAGCTTATAGAAATCTTTCATATAATTTATGCCTACAGTGTAATTTAGAAATCTGTAGTAACGGGTTTCGCTTGTTAGAGCACGATCAATTTTTTCCGAATAACTTTGTGACTTGAGTTCTTGCATCAACGCATGAGTTTTTAAATTCCATTCTTGAGCATTTCTCGTCAAATTATCAGTCGAGATATTTGCCTCGCTCATCCTGCTCATTAACGCCTCTGCCCAAAAAATTCTTCTATTCCATACCTTTAATGCTAGTTTATGTGGCAGTCTTTCGTTTCCATATTGATACAACGCCTTAGAAATATAATTCATATGCATTTGTAGCGTGTAGAAGTGATTGTCAACAGTATCGGTCTCCAACGACAGAATATAGTTCGGTATAAAATCAGGGATTTTAAGAGCCCTTTTAAGAAAATACCTTTGAAGCTTGTCCACCTCTTCAAACCAGGAGTAGCCCCATATCTGGGCAGCATACGCCTGAGTGGATCTGCATACACTCTTAAAAATTCTCCACTTTGATAAAAGGTTAACCTGTGGTCTGTTTATCAGTGATTTCCACGTTGAATTAATGCAAGTTTTGGATAACTTATTCCTTTTTTCAACATGTTTTGTAAATGACATCGTCGGTGTTAGTATGACTCCCAAGTAAGAATATTCATTTACAATTTCGATGTCTTGATTGCGGTATGACCATTTATTGTTTGCAGGTAATCGACCTCCGTTTCTAAACACCATTATTTTCGATTTCTCCAGATTTATCAAAAGATTCCATTGTATACAATACTCCTCGAGCTTAAGTATCATATTTTGCAAAACAACTCTCTCTTCCGCTAGTATTACTATATCGTCTGCATATAATAACACTCTAATATTGAGGTCCTCCAACATTAGACCCCCTTCCAGCCAGTCATGGAGATCATTCAAATAAAGAGTGAAAAGTTGAGGTGATAAAAGACATCCTTGCCTCACTCCTGAATACGTAATGAAGTATTCTGATAGATCGTTTCCAGTCCACACAACAGATTTTGTATTCTGGTATAAAATTTGTATCATATTCACCATTTTGGTGGACATTCCTGCAGTATGCAATTTATATATCAAAAGGTTTCTTGATACCCTATCAAAAGCCGCGGAAAAATCAACAAAAAAGGCATACACCTTTTTCTTCTCTGCCAATTTCAGCTGGACTATAGACGACAGATTGAATATATTGTCCACTGTTGAATAGCCTGCTCTGAATCCAGCTTGATACTCGTTCAGTACATTGTTTTTTATAGACCATTTCGAAATTCTTGCATTTAAGACTCCCATCAGTACCTTTGCCATAGTGTTCATAAACGATATTCCCCTGTAGTTGCCTGGTGTCTCAGTATTTCCCTTCTTGTGTATTGGGAATATGACCGTTTCGTTTAGAATATCATCTACTTGCCCAGTGTTAAACACTTTATTATATATTCTTGCCATTTCTTCTAAAAACTCGTTTGATGCATTCTTGTAGAATTCGTACGGCACTCTATCTATACCTGGGGCTTTGTTATATTTCGTGTTTTTTAAGATGCTGCGTATTTCCGCTACATCAATATCTCGGTCCAAATCTTGATCGGTCTGATGAAATATAGCGTACTGAATATCATTTGCAGTAAGTGGTTGGTTTAAAAGAGCGCTAAAATATGTTTTGAAATCGTCTGATGATATGCTTGTACTTATTTTAAAGTTTTGACCTCTTATTTGTCTAGCAATCTTCCACCATTCCTTGGGATCAGATGCTCGGCTTAGTTTTTGTTCCAGATCTTTGATAAATTCAATTTTACTCCGATTGCAGATGTCTTTATATGATTTTACAGCATTCAAATATATTCTCCTATCCTCCAGTGTATCTGTTCTTCTAAAGTTTTTGAGACATTCAAAGGATCTACTTCTTGCCTTCTCACACTCATAATTAAACCACTTGCTTTTGTATTTTAAAATGTACTGTTTTTTTGGAGCTGGGACTGAATTTTTTACTATATTTACAAGATCGGTTAAATTGTTTATACTTCTTCCAGCATCCAACAAACATCTATTCAAATTTCCTTGATATCGGTCTTTTTCGTGGTCCTTCCATTTCAACTTTGGCAAAAGGCTCAATGGTTTTATTGTTTTTTGGTTTTGTTTAACATTCATTTCAATATACAGTGGTAAGTGATCAGACCATATTTTTTCCTCAATGCCGAATTTGTGTATGTTCTTAAGTATATCCAGTGATACCGAAGCAATGTCATTAACAGAAGATCCAATTGTACTGATATAAGTAAAATTTCCATCCTCATCCCCAAGTGTTCTTCCATTCAGTACAATGAGTCCATTATCGTCACAAAATTCTAGAAATCTTTTGCCTTTTGAATTCAAAATTGGATCCTTAGATCTCCTTGTCTCCAAACCCGCCGAAAATTCTGTCGCCAAAGCGTCTTGAAGCTGTTGTTGCTGCATACCAATTCTAGCATTTGTGTCCCCTGCTATAATTATACTTGTCTCTTCGATTCCTAGAAAAGTATCTTTCAATAATCCAAACTCAGTATTCCAGTTCTCTCCTCTAATATATATTGGTATATATGTAAACTTCATGTGCAGTGATTCAATTTTCACTACGATGAAACCATTTTCCGTCATGTATTCATGTTTGACTCCTCTCTTTAATAAATTTTTCTTTATACCACAAAGAATTCCACCACTTGCTCTACCATAATGATTTACCCGTTTTGCTGCCTGCCAGAATAGATCGAAATCATTAAAATATTTTGACCATCTTTCTGTCTGATTTTCCATGATGAGTTTATTAAGACTTTTAGCTCTCTCACTTCACTGGTCAAAGAGGCAATGCGAGCAACCAAATCAGAAGAAACTGATAGGCAGTCATTGCAATTAAATACAATATTTGAATTTTTAACAAATAATTCGCCAATATTAGTATCGACGTTGGCACAAAAGAAGTGTAGCTTAGCTCTGCAAATGTGGCATGCTATGAACTTCCCGTTCAAAGCCTTGAAGCACTTCGCACAAAGAGTATTTGGAGGGAGATCCATTAGAAACACGTCAGATGTAAAGAAGCTCAACTGACTGACTCAGGTTATGAACCTATTTGAACCATACTTAGCACAGTTGTTTGAAGTGATACCAAAACACCAGTTGCAAAATTTCAGTCAAATCGGATTGCTCCCTCTAGAAACTCAAGAAGTCATAATCGGGAGAGCTGTTTATATGGCAGCTATATCAGGTTATGAACCGATTTCAACCATTCTCAGCACAGTTTTTGAAAGTGATACCAAAACATCACGTGCAAAATTTCAGCCAAATCGGATAAGTATTGCGCCTTCTAGAGGCTCAAGATAGGTTTATTGGACAGCTACATCAAAACATGGAAAGATTTGGCCCATTTACAATCCCAACCGACCTACACCAATAAGAAGTATTGGTGCAAAATTTCAAGCGCCTAGCTTTACTCCTTCTAAAGTTAGGGTGTTATCGAAAGACGGACAGACATGGTTGCAAATGCAAATTTTGCCCATGAACATTCCACTAAGGAACAGGCGCAAACTTCTCACATATCAATGAGTGCAGTCCGATTTAAGTTTTAAGCTCAATGATAAGGGACCTCCTTTTTATAGCCGAGTCCAAATGGCGTGCCGCCGTGCGACACCTCTTCGGAGAGAAGTTTTACATGACATAGCACCTCACAAATGTTGCCAGCATTAGGAGGGGAAAACCACCGCAGAAAATTTTTTCTAATGGTCTCGCCAGGACTCGAACCCAGGCGTTCAGCGTCATAGGCAAACATGCTAACCTCTGCTTCTGCGGTGGCCTCCGGACAGACATGGTTAGATCGACTTAAAATGTCATAACGACCAAGTATATATGCACTTTATGGGGTCTTACACACATATTTCGAGGTGTTGCAAACGGAATGACGAATGGTGGAGGGTAACAAAATTAAGATTATGATATAAATGAAAAAAAAAAACAAACAAAAATTGATGATTAAAATGAAATATAGTGTTTTTCTTAAAATTGAACGCGTTGTTGATGGATTGTAACACATGTGGTAGTGTATTGCAAAGTCTGCCATCAGACTCACTAAGACGTTTTAGTCCATTGTGATACCGCAGGAACAGGAGAATGAAGATGCCTTCGAGTTCTTACCGTTGAACCATCCAGATCGCTTAAAAAATTCTGACAAATTACGAATGTTTACATCTGCTAAATCAGACAAGTTCTCAAGGAAATTTAACTCCTTCTGCCTGCCAGTGCAGGACACACACACAGCAAATGTTCTATAGTCTATTCTTTCACGACATTCTTGCAGCTTGGAATGAGAATGACCTTGTGTGTCCCCCACCCCAAAGGTATATACGACAAGCAGAGTATATCTTCCTAAGCCTAGGAGACAGTTTGTCGGACATAGCTTGTAATTCAACCGGAGATACATCATCACGGCCTGGCGACTTAAAGGAGTCGAAACTTCTATAGAAGAACGGATTTTCGAATCAGACACAATGTCCCCAATAACCTCCGATGAATATAGACCAGTGACAACCTCTTCTGTCGCCACACTGTCCGTTGTAGAGTTTCCCGGGAAACATGTATCAGCGAGTAGTTCTAGTGTTTCCTTACTAGACATTGTTCATCAGTTATCTAACTTCTGAATATATCCCACGGTAATAGGTCTCTAAGATAGAATCTGTTTTAGCCAAGAGGCCTCAGATGTATCCCACACGGAGGTTCAGAATTCTGCCCAGGATTTGTTCTGTGCCTTCCTCAGCCCGCCTTATATTTGCTTAGTTCAGCCTTTTAGACGTCCTAATCGCGTGGTTCCCTTGTAGCCTTTACCCTGTTGAAGAGTTCTCTGCAGCTCTTGCTTAGGCACACCAGTTCTGATGTCCAAACAGATATAATTTACAATGATTTTGCTGTTCGTTCCTTACTTGAATGATCTTCCATTAATTATTCAGTGTTCAAGCATTTCAATGTTCGCAGATGTTGTGAAACCGTTTTGTAGTTGGTATTATTTGCGTGTAATTTGTGATATTTTTATGATATTTGTATGAAATTGCAGGCACTTCTACGGAAATTGGAAAGGGAATCAGATCTCCCGTAGAGCAAGACGCTGAAGAAGAAAAAGAGCTCCCGGCTTTCAAGTACACTGGGAAGACCAAACCAGCCCCCCGTAATGGAGACTCCAGACAGTGTCCTGCGGACGGAGACAATGTCGGAACAGCAACGAAGGAAGCGCGCATGGGCCCTGAGCCTTTTTGGAGTACTGTTACTTCCAAAAGTATATCCCAGTCATCACGGAGGCGAAGATGGTGGCTGAGAAAGAAAAGGTGCCGCCCTCTTACGCCGGAGTGGCAAGGAAGCACAGCAGAGATTAGATGACTTATGTAGTCATCGCATCGGCAGTGCATCCGGTAGCATCCATTTATTACCAGGAACAGGCAGGAGGTACTAGATATTACCTTTATATCGGAAGATATAAGTGGAAAAGTATGCGACTGGGATGTGTTGGATGACCATAGCTTCTCTGATCATCGCTATATTAGTTTCAGTGTTGGAGAAAATATTGCAGAAGTGGTCCCTCGGCTAAACACGAGAAAGGCGGATTGGGATAAATTTCGGCACAAATTCTGCACGTCTATCCCATCTAGACCAAAAGAGGTAGTGAAAGCTACGGAGGATATAGACATAGTGGCCAAGCGGTTCACGAAGGCTCTAAATGACTCGCTTGTGTCAGCATATCCTAGTGCCAAACCAAGGGCAAACAGCGACCGCCAGGGGGTGGACCCCAGAGCTGGTTGGTCTAAGGAAGGACTGCAGAAAACTCTTCAACAGAGCTAAAGCCACAAGAGCACCACACGATTGAAACATCTATAAGGCTGAGCTAAGAAAATATAAGGGCGAGCTTAGAAAGGCTCAGAACAAATCCTGGATTAAATTCTGCAGCTCCGTAGAGGGTACATCTGAAGCCTCTAGGCTAAGGAAGATTCTGTCCTCGAGACCTAGTAAGGTGGGGTATATTCAGAAGTCAACGATGTCTTGTGAGGAAACACTAGAAATACTCATTGATACACATTTCCCGGGAAATTCTCCAACGGACAATGTGGCGCCAGAAGAGGTTGTCGCTGGTATGCATACGTCGGCAATTAGGGAAATTGTGTCTGCGCCGAAAATCCTTTGGGCGAAAAGAAGTTTCGACTCTATTGAGTCGCCAAGACCTGATGATGTATCACCGGTTGAATTACAAGCTGTGTCTGATAGACTGGTTCCCTGGCTTAGGAAGATATACTCTGCTTGTATCGGAATGTCATATATACCTGTGGAATGGAGGGACACGGAGGCCATTAGCATTCCGAAAGCAGGAAAACCCTACCACACGAAGGCGAAATATGTTCGTCCTATAAGTCTGTCATCCTTTGTGTTGAAGACTCTCGAGAGGTTGATAAAACATATCTTAGGGCAAAGATAGCCTGTTTCGGCAGCAGCATGCATATAGTAAAGACAAATCCACTTAAACAGCCCTCCACGACCTAGTTGGCTTCATAAAGGGTTCCCTCGTTGTCAAGAAATATACAATGGTAGCATTTCTTGACATTGAAGGGCCTTTCAATAATGTAAAACGGACGTCAATCATGAAGGAGTTGGAGTTTCAAGGCATCAACTCTACCGTAAGAAAGTTTATAAATAACTTACTTACTAAAAGATGTATTACGGCGGGCTTGGGATCTGTGGATCTAAAAAGATGGGTCAGCAGAGGAACTCCTCAAGGAGGTGTGCTGCCTCCTCTACTTTGGAAAATAACCATTAACAATATATTATTGTCTCTGGAAGAAAAAGGGGTTAGGGGAAAGTTTCCCAGCACTCTAAGAGATATACTTCAGGAAGTTCTACGTGCAACAGCAAAGTGGACTTCCGAATGTGGTCTAGGAATAAATCCGTGCAAGACAGAAGTAAAGGGTGATTTTTTTGAGGTTAGGATTTTCATGCATTAGCATTTGACAGATCACGTGGGATTTCAGACATGGTGTCAAAGAGAAAGATGCTCAGTATGCTTTGACATTTCATCATGAATAGACTTACTAACGAGCAACGCTTGCAAATCATTGAATTTTATTACCAAAATCAGTGTTCGGTTCGAAATGTGTTCATTCACCGTTCAGCGATGAGGCTCATTTCTGGTTGAATGGCTACGTAAATAAGCAAAATTGCCGCATTTGGAGTGAAGAGCAACCAGAAGCCGTTCAAGAACTGCCCATGCATCCCGAAAAATGCACTGTTTGGTGTGGTTTGTACGCTGGTGGAATCATTGGACCGTATTTTTTCAAAGATGCTGTTGGACGCAACGTTACGGTGAATGAACACATTTCGAACCGAACACTGATTTTGGTAATAAAATTCAATGATTTGCAAGCGTTGCTCGTTAGTAAGTCTATTCATGATGAAATGTCAAAGCATACTGAGCATCTTTCTCTTTGACACCATGTCTGAAATCCCACGTGATCTGTCAAATACTAATGCATGAAAATCCTAACCTCAAAAAAATCACCCTTTAGTTCTTTTCAGCAGGAGATACAAGTTGCCTACAGTGGAACCTGTCTCCTTGGGTGGAGAGAATGTTCCATTTACAGAAAGCGCAAAATACCTGGGAGTTTCGCTGGACAGGAAATTGAACTTAAAATCCAACGTTTCGGAAATGGCAAGAAAGGCAACCTTTGCCATATACACCTGCAAGAGGGCCATTGGCAAAAGTTGGGGGTTTAGACCGCGTGTCATGCATAGTGTATATACGGCCGACCTATAGTGCTATATGGTATTGTAGTCTGGTGGACGGCGCTTCAAAACTCCACCTACTGCTCAATACTTAACCGGATCCAAAGGATGGCTAATTTGTGCATCACAGCCGCACTGAGGACGACACCATCTGATGCACTGAATTTAATGCTATATCTTATGCCTGTGGACATTGTGGCTATCCAAATTGTAACCACCATCGCCGCGAAGTTAAGGAGGCTTTTTTATGTGGCGACTACGGACACTGTGTTGTCCTTGTTACAATATCCGATGTTCCAGGCAGTGTGGATTAAACCCTAGATGAGCCGCTTTTTGATAAAAAGTACGGTACCACTGGTAACAGAAGTTACATAGACTTCTACACGGATAGTTCCAAACGAAATGACCAGGTGGGCTTTGGGGTGTACTCTATAGATCTAGAACTGGTCATATCGAAAAGGTTACCCGACCACTGCAGTGTGTATCAAGCGGAGATCCTTGCAATTAAGGAAGTGGTGGAAATGTCATTACGACGATTGGCATAAATATCTTCTCAGACTGGCAGGCAGCCATTAAATTCCTGGAGATCGTATTTCTGAACACAAAAACCTCCCTCGACTGTCGCAGATCTCTCAACGAGATGGCTGAACAGTTCAAAATTCAACTGCTCTGGGTGCCGGGGCACAGAAATATCCCAGGGAATAGTAAAGGGGACGAGCTTGCGAAATTAGGAACTACCCTACACATTCCAGGAATACTGGAATCTGTGGGTATGCCTCTACCAACATGTAAGCTATGTTTTCAGGACCAGGTCCGATAGTTGGTCACAAAGAGGGGGTTGTGAGCATTCCAAAACTACGTGGCCTAATATAGACTTGAAGAGGTCTACTGCTTTGCTGTCATTGGCTAAAACAGACGTCTCAGTCATTGTGTCCGTCATGACAGGTCACTGTCTAATCGGAAACATGCTGACAGACTGTAGGTTGCCAGCAACGACTATTGCAGAAGCTGTGAGGACATCGAAGAAGAAGAGACTATAGAACACCTTCTTTGTGTGTGTCCCGCACTAGCAGTCAGAAGGAGTTCCACTTTAGGTTCCCATTTCTTTGAGAACTTGCATGATTAGGCGGATGTGAACATTGGCAAGTTATTGGGATTTTTAAACGATCTGAATGGTTCAACGGTAGGAACTAGAAGTTATCTTCCTTCTTATGTTCCTGTGGTATCACAATGGACGAAAACGTCTAAGTGAGTCTGATGGCAGACTGCTACTTAAACCTAACCTAACCTAGAGGTAGCTTTGCAATGTGTCATAGTTGCACAGTTGTACAAACAATTTGGTAGTAGATTTGGAGAAACAGTCATATGGCAATCCCAAAATCATAAGAATGTAAAATGAAAACATTGGCTTACGTATGTGTTGGTGAAAAATTTAATTCAACATACACAAACCGAAAAATATTAGATTTCGAGCGATTGTTCTTTGTTCGTCTGGACTATTGTTCGACGTCCACAAACAGGCTATTAAACAAGCAAAACCAAGATTTGGTAGTGGAGAAATGGGAGGTGTTCCACAGGGAGGAGTAGGAGGAAGGAACTCTCCTTGTGGTGGGCATTGATCAAGTCTCCGTGACAAATTTGGCTAGGACTAAAGGCATGTCGAGCCATCAAGCGATGCAGTGGCGAGACACTCAATACCGCCTAACAGACAGGGAGGGGGCCGACCACGAGAGAATAGGATTAGCAAAGATCGTAATACCAAAATATCAGTCAGTGCATGGGTGTGAGACCCAACACAGCCTAACGAACAGGCACTCGTCGACGGAACCATCAACGACTTTCTCGAGATTAGGAAGACTAGGATGGATAACGATCCTAATGCTGAAACATCAGGCAGTACAGAGACCGAAAACTCAATGCAGACTAGGATAGGCAAAGATCCTAATATTAAAACATCAGGCAGTGCTGTGACGGGAAACTCAATGCGGCCTAAAGAACAGGCAGCAGACGATGAGACCATCACCTACTCCCAAGAAGGCCATCTGATTGAGGACCATTGATTGCGGTTATCCAGATAAACCTCCACCGCAGCGAGACAGCTATTCACGCCCTGATTGAGAAAATCAGCAGGGACAAGACCCGGAAAAAAATTTCTGGACTGAACCATACCAACTACCAATTATTCTATGCCAACGCCAGTACACGGCCGAGAACCTACGTTATTTGTCATAAAAATTTTAATATATTTTCCCCAGAGTTGTCAACGTCGGACGCAACACTGATAACGCAACGGTGGAGCATACGTGGCATCACTTTATCTGCCTTTCGACTCTCTGACACCGCCACCTACGTCGGAGCTGCAACGGTTGGTGGAGAAAGTAAAACAGACATGAACTGAAGTACTAATAGGGTGCAATGCGAATTCTCACCACATTTCGTGGGGTAGTGCCAACATCAATAACCGGGGCAAAACCCTTTCTGAGTTCTTGAATACTAACGACCTGATAACACTTAATATTGGTAACACTGCTACCATTGTTAATAGGATTAGGAAGGATGTGTTAGATGTGATAAGGCTTTCGAAAAATCTGGTCGATCGCTACATAAAGTTTAGAATACGGCACGGTCCGCGCCAAATCCGTTAAGTTTCTATAATAAGTTGAAAACCAACTGGCCAAAATTCGGAAGACTTCGCAGAAGAAGACTTGGGGAAGATAATTTATATTGCCCAAGCATAGAAGACATTGACGACAATGTCAACAGGATTACAACTGCAGTGATTGGTGTTTATAGCCAAGTCCGGCATGGCATGTTATGCGACACCAGAGGCCTACAAACCTATAACCTATTAGCATGGAACGGATTAATATCCTCATCCTCTTTTCAACACAATCTAACCTAGTGTAATTCGAGTGTTAAAATTTGCGAAAACGATTAGTGCATACAACCAAATAAATAATTCAACGAAAACGAAATTTAGACAAGTAAACATTTTTTTGTAAAAATCGTTGGACTTTGTTTAAGACAAAGTTGCAAGCAGGAATTTTTAACGAATAAACAGTTCTTTTTGTGCCCAAAAAATCACATTTATTCCTGATTGCCTCAATAATGTCATTTACTTATTACTAAAAACTATGGGTTAAATATTTTGTTCATATTTACAAATGGATTGTGCCTATTAAAAAGGATAACGGACTCAAATAATTTTACAACATGAGAACATGTGGTCTAAACACTTTCGGGATTCGTTAAGATTTATGATATACAAAAATATTACAGTCTTTTGTTTTTGTTTGCATTTCTTGTGCCATAAGCAAAAAATTAGTAAAGTTTTACGAGCGTAAACATTATCATACAATGAGTAGAATTCCTGCTGGTTTTTGTTTGTGGTATTGTACTACGACTTTTTTCCACCTAAAGCGAAATTAGAATAAGCAGAAAGGCATTAAATTCGGCCATGCCGAACTTTGAAAACCCACAACCATGGATATATTTGTTATCCTATCATATTATTGTACACCAAAACTGCACCAAATGTTGTGATTTTAACACAGAGCTATCACCAAAAGTGCAACAATTTTTACATCCTTTTCAACTAATTTAATTCCTTTCTTTTATAGTTGTTTAGCTTTAATATTTTCAAAGTTGCTTTTTAAATTGGTTTACAAAATGGAATTCAAAAATGATTTTGGGAAATAGTAGGTAAACGCAATATAAAGCCTACATAGCAGAAAATAACCACGGAAGCTGCATGTGGAAAATCGACCCAAAATTCTGCAAGATAATGACGAACCCCTTTTCAAAGCACTATCTTAAATAATCAAAATGGCGTGCAGCACTCGACCAATGATAAGTCGCTTTGATGCTACAAAACATGCAATTCATTCTTAATTCCCCTAATTTACATTTCCCAGAAGGGTTTAAACTTAGCATAGCCAATGCTATTCTACATTACTTTCCATGACGTAGGAAAAGAACGAACTTTTTTACTTTGGAAGTACATAAATTTATTTTGCTGGGCTATTATATCCATATTGGGTCGATCTAGACATATTTGGTTTAGGTACCGAGAGGGCATATGCAAGTAGTAGATTAAAATGTCAGAGAAAACGGTTAATAAATGAAGCTTTATTAACGTTAGACCCTAAATAGGCAGATCGGTCTAGACGCAGCTATATTCTGATAAGGTCTAATGTCGACCATAATCAGCAGATTGGTCTATATGGCAGCTTTGGTCTATATGGCAGCTTTGGTCTATATGGCAGCTTTATCTGGTCCGATCCAACTCACTCACTCAAATGTGGTCTGATCTCGACCATTCGAATATTGGGTGGCCCAATCCAACTCACTGTTCCGAATTTCAGTCCAATTGCATAATAAATGCGCCTTTTATGTGCTTAATACTATCTAAGCATGGTCTGATGTGGTCCATCGTCGGTTCGGATATCGACCCAATCCACATCCAGCTTTTAGCGAAAATGGTTTATAAATGTGGCGTCTATATAGCAGCTGTATTCAAATGGGGTCCGATATCGACTATACTCCGTTCGGATAACGGGTGGCCCAATCCCACTCATTGTTTCGAATTTCAGTCAAATCGGATAATAAATGCGTCTTTTTTTGTGCTTAAAACTCAGAATTCACTAATAGAAGGTTGCTTGCGCAAACAAAAAGTGGATAGGCCCCATGAACATCATTTATGATGTCGGCTGATCGCTTGGCTTAATCTTATTCTGTGAATCCTGCTTAAGACTCTAAGTTGGTACATCGGTCTACATGGCAGCTATTTCAAAATGTGATCTGATGTGGACCATACTCGATTCGGATATCGAGTAGCCTTGTCCAAATTTCAGAAAAATCGAGTGATAAATGCTGCTTTTATTCGCAGATCGATCTATATGGCAGCTATGTCCAAATATGATCCGATCACTGTTCCAAATCGAGATCAGGCAATAAATGTGGCTTTTATTGGCTTAAGACTCGGATTCGCAGATCGGTCAATATGGCAGATATATTCAAACATGGTCTTATTTCGACCATACTTCGTTCGGATTTCGGGTGCTCTACTGCAACTCATTCATCCGAATATCAACGAAATCGGGCAATAAATGCGGCTTTTATTGGCTTAAGACCCTGAACCCGCAGATCGGCTATATGTAAATATTATGCCATTTGGACCATTTTTGGTTCGGATATGTGGGGGCCCTAGTACAACTCGCTGTTCCAAATTTCAGCGAAATCGGAAAATAAATGCGCCTTTATCAGCTCAAGACCTTACATCAGTACATCGCTCTATATGGCAGCTATATTCAAATCGAATCCGATTTGGCTCGTTCAAGAACCTAACTTGCGTGTTGAAAATATACGGATCAGTGTAAAATTTGAGCTCAATATCTCATTTTTATACTAATTTCGTCATTCTTTTTGTAACTACTCGAAATATTCGTCTGAGAAACCATAAAGTATATATTGGGTTGCCCAAAAAGTAATTGCGGATTTTTTAAAAGAAAGTAAATGCATTTTTAATAAAGCTTAGAATGAACTTTAATCAAATATACTTTTTTTACACTTTTTTTTTAAGCAAGCTAAAAGTAACAGCTGATAACTGACAGAAGAAAGAATGCAATTACAGAGTCACAAGCTGTGAAAAAATTTGTCAACGCCGACTATATGAAAAATCCACAATTACTTTGGGCAACCCAATATATTCTTGATCGTCGCGACATTTTATGTCGATCTAGCCATGTCCGTCCGTCTGTCAGTCGAAAGCACGCTTGAAATTTTGCACATATACTTCTTATAAGTGTAGGTCGATTGGTATTCTAAATGGGCCATATCGGTCCATGTTTTGATATAGCTGCCATACAAACCGATCTTGGGTCTTGACTTTTTGAGCCTCTAGAGTGCGCAATTCTTATCCGATTAGAATGAAATTTTGCCGACGTGTTTTGTTATGATATCCAACAACTGTGCCAAGTATGGTTCAAATCGGTTAATAACCTGATATAGCTGTCATATAAACCGATCTTGGGTCTTGACTTCTTGAGTCTCTAGAGGGCGCAATTCTTATCCGATTTGAATGAATTTTTGCACGAAGTATTTTGTTATGATATCCAACAACTGTGCCAACTGTATGGTTCAAATCGGTTCATAACCTATTATAGCCGTCATATAAACAAATCTGAGGACTTGAGCTTCAAGAGGGCGCAATTCCTATCCGATTTGGCTGAAATGACGTATTTTATTGCGACTTTCAACAACTGTGTCAAATAAGGTTTAAATCGGTTCATAACCTGATATAGCTGCCATATAAACCGATCTGGCGTCTTGACTTCTTGAGCCTCTAGAGGTCGCAATTATTATCCGATTTGCCTGAAATTTTCAACGACGGATCCTCTCTTGACCATCATGGTCTGAATCGGTCTATAGCCTGATACAGCTCCCATATAAATCGATCTCTCTATTTTACTTTTTAAGCCCCCAAAGGGCGCAATTCTTATTCGAATTGGCTGACATTTTACACAAGTCTCCAACATATAATTTAATTGTGGTCCAAACCGGACCATATCTTGATATCGCTCTAATAGCAGAGCAAATCTTTTCTTATATCCTTTTTTGCCTAAGAAGAGATGCCGGGAAATAACTCGACAAATGCGATCCATTGTGGAGGGTATATAAGATTCGGCCCGACCGAACTTAGCACGCTTTTACTTGTTTAAGGCTGCAGAGTGACTACAACAGGCGGACACACAGACAGACATCGTAAGATCGTTTTACGACGATCCCAAAATATATATACTTTCTAGGGTCGGAAATTGATATTTCGATGTGTTGCAAACGGAATGACTAAATGGATTTACTCCTATCCTATGATGGTGGGTATACAAATTTTCACTTTCCGAATTTACATCCGTACACCGAACCGTACGAAAAAGCCAAAAATTAGATGTTTTAACGTGCTCCTCTTTATGCTCACGAACTCAAACTCTCACACAAGATATATACAAAGCAAACAAAACATATTTCGTGTAACAAAGCATCCTTTGTTTAATCCAAAAAAATGGTACTTCTCCAAGAAAACAGATTTGTTTGAAGCAAAGATTTTCCAAACGTTTTATTTTTTGTGTGTAAGTTAATAGCACTCCTTACAACATCACACCCATTTGTATAAAGAATATGGAGCTAACTATTGTACAACATCATTTTATTGTTTACTATAATACATTACCAAACTGTCGAAGGCAATTAAGTCACATAATACCACGAAATGTGAAATACGCCTTCGACGACGAATGCCCTCGACAACCGAAATAAGCGTGAGTATCTTTTAGGGAACAACGATCAGCAAACATGTTCCGTTGCGCTCTAAAAAGGATAGGTGGAATTATGCCTGGAGCAGAACTTGATTTAGTGCACGCATAGATACAGAAGAATCCTTCAAGTCCTGAGTCCATTATTAAGAGACTAACAGAGAACAGTAACCCTAATTTTGCAACCAGCGGAAAAGACATGAAGTATTCGTAATAGTTTCCGTCTCCACGAAGACCTCAACAAATCTAGGGAGTTATGTCCTATGGATTAATCAAGGTTAGGAAATCAGGAGTAGATTTAGAAGTTATTGGTAAAGGCTAGCCTAAGGAACTATCTTTCATAGCGCTAGTGCCTGCAAGATTGTTAGAAAGGGACATCCCCCACCTTCACGAAGAGAAGAGGGAAAGGTACTTCGACAACATCAGTTATCGAGCACTAGCCTTTAGCTGAAATTTGTTTAATGTTCACGACTACTAAAATTTAAAAGTGTTCTATCAGAATAATCTTATTTCCGTTTTTTGCTTTTTTAGTATATGTGTCACCGTTGTGGTTTTAAATGTTCATTTCCGGTCACCTCAGACTCATCGAATGGCGCCATGGGTCAAGAATGTGTTCATAGATTATCTGCCGAAGTTCTTATTCATCAAGAGACCGAAATATAACTTTGACACAAGGTAAGAAAAAAGTTTTCAATATATAACTATAATTTAAAAGCATTGCCATTTATTTAAATGCCATAAATAGCCACGGACACTAATGTGTTACACAATAATATAACTTATGGTGATTTCGATTTAAGAAAGAAATGTTACACAGTATATTCATCTTGTCATTCCGTTTGCAGCACATTGAAATATCCATTTCCGAACGTATTGCCGTACACTGTCGGACAAAATAAAGTGCGGTTGTGTACCCTTCTTCATTAATCCTCAATATTTTTTATCTACGTGTATTACTTACTGTTTTTTTTTATTTGTTATTTGTTTTTTTTTTAATCCGTTATTTTTTGGAGTGCCTCAATTATTTCCATAAACATTTTAAATTTTTAAACTCGTTCGTTCAGGTTTCTGGTGAAAAAGTATTGTAGTGTAAATACATCATACACTACAATACTTAAAAAAGTGCGTTTTTTATAAATCGTGAAATTTATAATATATTCCTAATTTTTTTATATAAATTTGTGGTAAGTTATAAAAAAAGAAGGTCTTGCATATGGCATATGACTGGGCTAGACCCAGAGGTCTCAATGTTAACCCAGAGAAGACTGAAATATGCCTGTTCACGAGGAAGACGAAGGTGGGCGAATTTAACGCACCATGTTTCCTCAATAAGACGATTTCCAAAATTGACAAGGTCAAATACTTAGGTGTGATCTAGGACGGGAAACTGAATTGGAAGTGTCATATTCAGGAGCTTACTGAGAAGGCTCACCGATGTTGGGCACTATGTAAACGGGCCGTAGGCTCGAAATGGGCCCTGAAACCTAGGATAGTCCACTGGCTCTACAGGAGTGCACCATAACGACCATACAACGGGTTGAGAGAACATGTTGTCTTGGAATAGGCGGAGCGATGAGGACCACGCCCACTAGGGCACTGGAGACTATTCTAGATATCCGACCCATTGACATACAGATTAAGTGTGAGGCAGCCACTGCGGCTATGAGACTTAAGACGATGGGCGAATGGATTGAGGAAGGATAGGAAACCTGGAAGAAAGGGAAGAGGTTTCCGATCGTATACCTGAGATGCACCTTGAAGTCGAGTGCGAGGCACTGCTGCCATCGGCACAGTCACAGGATTGACGGAACCCTAGTAGTGCCATCTGGAAGATCAAATTACACGGATGTATCAAAGCTAGAGGACATAGTGGGCCTGGGGGTTTACACTGAAAACCCAGGGACTGAGATCTGTTTTAGATTGCCTAACCATAATATTGTCCTGCAGGCGGAGATCCGGGCGATCACGGAATGCATGAAGTGGTGTGGTGCTAACGCGAGGACTTCGAGTCTGAACATCTTTACCGACAGTAAAATTGCCATAATTGCAATAACAACCAGGACGGTAAGGTCACGAACAGTCTTGGACTGTAAGAAGGAGATTAACGCCTTCTCTGAGGATCGGAAAATCCACATCGTTTGGATGCCGGGCCATAACGGAGTAAGGGGAAATGAAAGGGCAGACGATTTGGCGGTTAAGGCCAGAGGACTGCTGTCAATAAACTTGATTAACCCGAAGCTTATCGGGTCGACGCAGTCCGAATTAAGGAAGTGGACGACCTTGTGGAACAGTGAAACGGTCGGTTGGACGGCGAAAATCCTATGGGGAGGCTTTGGAGGCTATTGCTGAAAGGAAGCAAGAAGGAGGTCAGTATAGCTATTGGTATCATAATGGGACACATAGGACTACGAGCTCACATATGTAAAATCGGTGCGGCTAGTGATAGCATGTGTAGGGCATGCGGGGAAGATGATGAGACGTTGGTGCTTTATAGTTTTTAGAGCGCACAACAAGCCGATTACTGGCTTAGGTGTATGTCCATAGTGACATGGGGCGGCTTAATATCTGCACCCTCTCTAATCTATTAAAAAATAATAATTTGTAGCAAAGTACCTCACTTTTTTGTTCAATATTACATAAATATATAGAAAACTAGCTGAACCGGGCCCGCTTCGCTGCGCCTTTTTTTACTTTATATGGAACAAAATCATCCTTTAAATATTTTCTTTCGACAATTAAAGAGATGTTAGCGAAATACCGTGCTACGAAAATAATATTTGTATGTATATCGCTTGGCTAACAATTTAAATGCCTTTATCTGAATCCCAAATGATCTTTACTGATTTATGATTTCGCTCAACGGGTTTAGGGTCATTTGAGATTGAACGTTAGATGTACTCCATTCTTAAGAGACTTTATTTAAGCCCGATATTCTCATGGGGGTTTTGGGAGTAAGAATGGGAGCCGGGTGGCGGTTGGTGGGTTTAGGGGGTAGTGTAGTCCCCAGAAACGTGGTCCCGAAAATGGGTATGAATTTCGTGATCTACTCCCAAATACCTTTCATTTGAGTCCCATATTGCCTTGACCCGCAAATATGTATGTCCGATTTATGGGTGTTTTCGGGGAGAATTGGTCCCCAGACACTTGTCCCTGAAAAAATATAAGCATCGTGCTCTTCTCTAAAATACCATTTATTTTAACCCCATATTGTCATATATGATAACCATTAAAATTGGTTATCATATTCGTTTTCTAATCTCGAATACCTTTGATTTGGTTGGTAAATTTATACTCTTTCTACTCCCAAATACTTTTACTTGAGCCCATATTACGATGGTCAATAAATAATTGCTGTTTTTGGGGTATTTCTGGGAAGGGGTGGACCATCGGAAAATTGGTCCCGAAAATGCCTATCAATTTCGTGCTCTACTCCCCAACACGTTTCATTTGAGCCCCACATTGACCTGGTCGGTAAATATGTCCGATTTAGGCGTGTTTTGTCCCTTAATTGTCCTTTAATTGTCTTACATCTAAAACAGAGAGCGCAGACAAAATAATCACATCCAAACATTCAAACAAAATTTGCTTTAATGACGGTAATCAGAAGTTTTACGCGTGAAGTTAATCAATATTTAGGCGTAAAGTAGGTGCCAATGAAATGAAAGCAGCTGTTTTCATGTATTTCACTCTCCACCGTAGACTTGGCATTGTGTTAGAAATGCAACAGTTTTGCACTCTCTGTAAGCAACACCTTACAATCGAAAACCACACCCGGTTTTTGTGGTTACATTTTTTTTTTTTTTTTTGTTAAACGAACACAAAATTTCGATTTCAGTGCGACATGTCGAAAAAAAAACTTGGACTGTCGAGGGTCCGCCCCCCTTCAGATATCAAAAAATGTAGTACCCTATTTTCACCAGGGGATCATTAGCACCATCTGTGAAAATTTCAAGAAAATCGGTTCAGCCGTTTCTGAGTCTATAAGGAATTTTTGATATCGGGAAGGGGGCGCACCCTCCCCCTTACCCCAAAAGAACTACGCAAAAATAAAAGTGGACCGATCGGGACAATATGGAATTCAAATTAATGGTATTCAAGAGTAGAGTACGAATTTCATAATGAAAGTTGGGTCTAAATTCCTGGGGGCCGCCCCAGAAGGGGGCAGACCCTCCGCCGGGCAATATGTGTATCAAATGAAAAGTATGCGGGAGTAGATAACGAATCTGGCATAGAAATTCATGTTGAAGTATAGGGGGTCACGCCCTAAATGGGCACATTAGCCAAACACGGATATATGGGACTCGGTTTGTTTGTTCCGTATAGACTGAAAAACGGCAGAACCGATTTTCTCGAAATTTTCGCATATTGTGTAGGTTGGCCTGGAAAGAAACATAGCTTAATTTTTCGGTATCGGAAGGAGGACGGACAAAAGTAGACCGATCGGGACAATATAGGTATCAAATGAAAGGTATTGGAGAGTAGAATACGAATATGGTACTAAAATTTGAGTCTAAGTATCCTTCGGGACGCCCAACAAGCATACTGGATATCCATATTTGAGTCGAAATGTCGCCTAATGAGAACATTACCCTAAGGAAGAACATTACCAAAAGGAACCGTGAAGGGGCAAATTCTCTTAGTTCTTACCGATTCAAGTTTAAACTCAATGATAGGGGATCTTTTTTATACCCGAGTCCGAACGGCGTCCCGCAGTGCGACACCTCTTTGAGGTGTCGAGGTACAATACCATGCCTGGCATTGTACCTCGCAAATGTCGCCAACATTAAGAGGGGATAAACACGATGTTCTCGCGATGATTCGAACGCGTTCAGCCTCATAGGCTACAATGGCACGAATTCGATATCCGCATTCAGGCCGAAGTTTCTTCACCTTAAAAAGGTATTAGGGAGTTAAAGAAGGCGCAGCGGAGCGGGCGCGTTTCGGCTAGTATCTATATATAAATAAACAAGTAAAAACGTCCTAAGATAAAGTGCTTAAAATATGCACAAGATGAGCAAGGTAGTTTGGCCCAATGGACCAACCGTTACGCTATGTAAATAAAAATACAGATAAAAACTGTGCTTTTCTTTAGTGAATGATGTTGCTTTCCCTTTGGTTTCCCTTTCTATTAAAAAAATAAGTTCATATTTCCGTAATAAAAAAAACTAAATAATAGCAGAAATACATACAGTGATTATTTTATTTTATGCACACATACTTTTAATGTTCAAAGCCCGAGTTTTGGGTTGATTTCTCTCAATCCGATAGTATCGCATCTTCCAATAGTCCAAGTAAGTCTGTTTTGAGCGTCACACTGTTTCGATGGCTAATAGATGTTTATCGAGGAAAAGTATTGTAGATAATATAGAATCCGATGTAAAAATATATTTTTTTTATGCAATTCCCTATAATTCCGAGAATACCTGTTTCAAGACTCCAAAGCCTTCTCAGATAGCATTACAACTGGCAAGGCCGCATATTTTATAATTTCACAGCCATCTTTTGAAAGGAATATACAACCATTCATTTAGTCCTTCCGTGTGCCACATATCGGAACATCCCTTTTCGATCCTACAAGGTATATATATACTTGATCACTGTAAACTTCTAAGACGATTTACCGATGTCCGTCTGTATGACCGTCAGTTTTAAACACTCTAGAGCCTTTAAAGATTGATGTATTGTCCTGAAATTTGGCACAGAGCTGTATTTATACCCTACACCACCACTGTGGTACAGGGTATTATAACTTTGTGCATTTGTTTGCAACGCTTAGAAGGCTTAGAAGAGCTAGACCCGTCGATAAGTATACCGATCGGCTTAGAATCGCTTCCTGACTCGATTTAGCTTAGTCTGTCTGTCTGTCCATGTATTCTTGTGATCAAGT
This sequence comes from Stomoxys calcitrans, assembly GCF_963082655.1. Lineage (NCBI taxonomy): Eukaryota > Metazoa > Arthropoda > Insecta > Diptera > Muscidae > Stomoxys > Stomoxys calcitrans. The sequence continues at coordinate 158,599,117 of NC_081553.1, read as the reverse complement.
TACAGGTAGCATTTATTGTCCGTTTGTCATGAAATTTTGCACAAGTCCCATTTTTGGCCCAAGGACGAACGGTATCGATTTTTAATAAAATCGGTTCAGATTTAGTTATAGCTCCCATATATATTTTTCATCCGATATGGACTTTTAAGGCTATAGACGCCCTCAAAGTCCGATCTTTACAAAACTTGGCATGGGGGTGTTTTATTTGAGCTATTCGTATGTGTGTAAAATTTTGTCATAATCGGTCCAGATTTAGATATAGCTCCCATATATAACTTTCATCCGATATGGAATTTTATAGCTGTAGCAGCCAAAATTTTAGACCAATCTTTACAAAATTTAGCATGAAGTGTTTTTTTAAAGTCTCTATACATGTGCAAAATTTCATAAAAATCGGTTCAAATTAAGATATAGCTCCCATATATATCTTTTATTCGATATGGAGTTTTTAGGCTGTAGAAGCCAAAATGTTGGTCCTATCTTTACAAAATTTGGCATCCGGTGTTTTTTTTCACGTCTTCTTAGTTGTACAAAATTTCATAAAAATCGGTTCAGATTTAGATATCCTTCATCTATATCTTTTATCCGATATGGTCTTTTAAGGCTGTAGAAGCTACAATTTTAGTCCGGTTTTAACAAGATTTACTCCGAGGTGTTTTATTTGACGCCTTCTAGAGGCTCAAGAAGTTAAGGTCCCAGATCGGTTAATATGGCAGCTATATCAGTTTAGGTACCGATTTGCGCCATACCCAGCACAGTTATTTGGAAGTCATAACGGAACACCTCATGCAAAATTTCAGCCTAATCGGATGAGCATTGCTCAAGAATTGATATTGGCTCAAGAAGTCAAGATCCAAGTTTGGTTTATATGACAGCTATACCAGATTATGAACCGATTTAAATCATACTTGACACAGTTGTTGGAAGTGATACCAAAACACCACGTGCATTTTTTCAAATTTCATTCAAATCGAATGAGAATTGAGCCCTCTAGAGGCTCAAAAAGTCAAGACACAAGATTTATATGGCAGCTATATCAAAACATTGGCCGATTTAAGCCATACTTACCGCAATTGTTGGAAGTGATACCAAAACAAAGCAAAATTTCAGTCAAATCGGAGATTTGCGTCCTCTAGAGGCTCAAAAAGTCAAGACCCAAGATCGGTTTATATGGGAGCTATATCGAAACATTGACCGATGTGGCCCATTTACAATCCCAACCGACCTACACTAATAAAAAGTATTTGTGCAAAATGTTAAGCGGCTAGCTTTACTCCTTCGAAAGTTAGCAAGCTTTCGACAGACAGACGGACGGACGGACGGACAGACGGACGGACGGACGGACGGACAGACGGACGGACATGGCTAGATCGACTTAAAATGACATGACGATCAAGAATATATATACTTTATGGGGTCTCAAACGCATATTTCGAGGTGTTACAAACAGAATGACGAAATTAGTATACCCCCATCCTATGGTGGAGGGTATAAAAATGTTCAGCTGTGGTTTTCCCCTCTTAATGCTGGCAACATTTTTGAGGTACTATGCCATGTAAAACTTCTCTCCAAAGAGGTGTCGCACTGCGGTAAGCCGTTCGGACTCGGCTATAAAAAGGAGGCCCCTAATCATTGAGCTTAAAATTGAATCGGACTACACTCATTGATATGTGAGAAGTTTGCCCCTATTCCTTAGTGGAATGTTCATGAGCAAAATTTGCATTTGCATAATCTTTAAACCGATGTGGCCTTTTAAGGATGTGGGAATCAAAATTTGTTGTCCTACCGTAAGAAAGTCTTACAAGGTTCTAATAGATATTTCAATAGGTATCCAAAATAAAGTCTGACTAGGTTTGGAGATAAGTTATATATATTAATAGTACTACGTACACTAGGTGGTGTAGGGTAATATATAGTCGGCTTCGCCCTACTTTTGCCTTCCCTTACTGTTTTTTTTATTATATTTTTTCGGATTATATTTACATACTAGCTGACCCGGGCAAGCTCCGCTGCGCCTTCTTTTACTTTATATGGAACAAAAGTTTCCTTGGAATATTTATTTTCGACAATTAAAGAGCTTTTAGGGAAATACCATACTACGAAAATAGCATATCGCTTGACTAACGGTTCAATAATATAAGTGCCGTTATCTGTATTCCATATGATATTTATTGGTCTACGAATTTAAGTTTGGATGTAAGGTGTACTCCAATCTTAAAATAATTAATTTCAGCCCGATATTCTCATGTTATCTGATTTAGGGGTGTTTTCGGGGGTGAGGTGGTCCCCCAGATTCTTGGCCCTGAAAAAATATCAGCTTCGTGCTCTTCTCTCAAATACCATTCATTTAAACCCCATATTGCCATTGGTTTAGGGGAGTTTACACGAAGGGGCGTCCCCCAAACACATGACCCCGAAATTGGTTATCATATAACTCAAATATAAACTCAAAGGGGTAGACCTCCAGAGAATTGGTCCCGAAAATGGGTATCAATTCTTGCTCTTCCTCCCAAAAACTTGTGTTTAAGCTCCACATTAACATGGAAGGTAGATATGCCCGATTTAGGGATGTTTTGGGGATTGGGGTGGTCCCCCCACATTGAAAATGCAAATTTTGCCAAGGAACATTCCACTAAAGAATCGGGGCAAACTTCTCACATATCCATGAGTGCAGTCCGATTCAAGTTTTTAAACTCAATGATAGGAGGCCTCCCTTTATAGCCGAGTACGAAGGGCGTGCGCAGTGCGACACCTCTTGGGAGAGAAGTTTACATGGCATAGTACCTCATAAATGTTGCCAGCATAAGGTGGGGAAAACCACCGTCGAAAATTTTTTCTGATGGTCTCGCCAGGATTCGAACCCAGGCGTTTAGCGTCATAGGTGGACATGCTAACCTCTTCGCTACGGTGGCCTCCAACAGTATCCAACATGGTCCCCCAACATTAAGCCCTGAAAATATATCAGCAACGTGGTCTATTCTCATATATCTATATATCATTTATTTGAAACATATTGCCATTGGCCTCAAAAATTTTTATCAAAATCGTTTTCCAATCCCATTTAAACTCCTTATTGCAAAAGTCAGCAAATATTTTCGGTTTGGGGTATTTGCCCTAAAATCTATAAATATTTGGTTCCACTCTCTTAAAGACCCAAATTGTTTTGGTGAGCAAATACATCCTATTTGGGGGTTGTTATGGTAGTCAGACGTTCCCTAGACAGTTGGCTCCTAATGTTGATATCAGATACTCCCACTCCCCTACTCCCACATACCTTTAATTTCAGCCCCATATTTCCATAGTCGGCAAACATTACCGGCTTGGGGGGTGTTTTGGGGGATGGGCGGCCACTCAGTGAGTTGGCTTTGAGAAATATATATCGGATTCGTGTGGGGTGGACCCCCGGAAACGTGGTCCCACATTAGGATATCAGATTCGTATTCTACACGCAAATACCTTTCATTTGAATCTCATATTGCCACGGTCGGTAAATATGTCCGATTTAGGGGTGTTTTGGGGTTTGGGGTTTTCTCCCTAGCACTTGGTCCGACAATTGGATATCAGATACGTTTTCTTATCCTGAATATCCTAAATGTTTGGTAGGTTTTAGGGTGGGGCAGCCCACCTAGGTACCCCATCCGAATTTTGGATACCAAATTTTTATTTTTAGGGTACTATATGAGAGCACACAAAGTGTTGCTTAAATCGCACCACCCATCTCCGAGATCTGGCGTTTCTGAAAATTAGGGTAAGGGGGAGGGTCCGCCCTCCCTTCAGATATCAAAAAATTTAGTACCCTATTTCCACCACGGGGTGAAAATTTCAAGAAAATCGGTTCAACCGTTTCTGAGTCTATAAGGAACACACAAACAAACAAATCTACAAACAAACACAAATTAATGTTTATATATAAGAAGAAGATGCCTGCAATAAAGACCGATCTACCGATTTGGGTCTTGAGCACATAAAAACCGCAATTACACTGTGATACACCAAAATTATTCAGGGGTTATGACGTACCAATTGGGCTTTGTTGGAGCTTATTTCAAACGAAAATGCCTTTGGTTTTATATGCCGCTTCATCATGTGATTTTATAACAGTAAATGTAGAAAAAAACGAGTTTTCGTAGATTTTCAATTCTAAACGGATATAACTTCATTGTTTCACATTTCTATAATTTTTACCTTCTTGTATGCCCTCCATCATAGGATGTCATTCCGTTTGCAATACATCGAAATATTGATCTCAGACCCAACATTGTCATGACATTCTAAGCCGTCCATCTGTTGAAACACGCTAATTTTCGAAGGAATAAAGCTAGGCACTTGAAATTTGCATGAGTACTTATTAGTGTGGGTCGATTAGGATTATAAATGGGCCATATCAGTCCAAATTTTGAGCCTCTAGAGAACGCAATTCTTATCTGATTTGCGGAAATTTTGCTAAAAGTGGAAAGTAACTGTCCCAAGTATGACCCAAAACGGTTCATAACTTGATATAGCTCTTATATAACCGATTTCGGATCTTGACTTCTTGAGCCCCTAGAGGGCGCAGTTATTATCTGATTTGGCTGAAATTTTGTACGAGGTGTTTTGTTATTACATCCACTAACTGTGCTAAGAATGGTCCAAATCAGTTTATAACCTGATAATGCTGCCTTTTAAACCGATCTCCTGATTATACTTCTTGAGACTCTACAGAGCGTAATTTATATATATTTATAATTTGGTACGTGAAGTACAAATATGCACATCAACTGTATCAAGTTAATTTTGTGTGAGGTTAGGTAGATTTGGTTAGAATGGAAGTCCTTTACATACATTAAAAATGGTATTGACTTATAAAAAAAAACTTTCAAACAGGGTGTTAATTCCTTTAAATATCTTTGACATTGAAATCCTTTTTTTTGTATCATGGCAACTGATTGGTAAAGAAGACATTCGTTGAACATATTTTTAATTGTACGAATTAAATTGTTATTTAATAATACAAATTTTGAGTATTCATTTCTGTGTTCTGTTGTGTCCTCTTTCATTCATATGTAATGCGAAGAAGTGCGAATGAGCCAAGTGTATGTCTAGTTTCTATTATAGACAGACACATAGTGGCGTGGGTTAGACAAAAAAATATCAAGAAAAATGGAAAGTGTGGAAAGTTTTATTTATACCTCAATAAAATAAAATAATTTATTAAATAATAATTATTAAGTAAAAACAATATATTTTTAAAAGTGTTATCCTGAAATAGTGTAGAGCTGAACAAATTAGGATGTGAACAAATGAAATAGATACGAAACCAATTTAAGGACATGGAAGAAGGTATAGATGTGGTATTTATAAATATTATTTTATTTTAATATGTTATTATCCCTGTAGAGACTAAATGGCGCTGATGACGAAAGATAACAAATGCAGTATTCCTTCATGTGGATCTAGATTTCGTGGTAGTGTGCGCAAAATGCTAAGATTGATATTTATTACGATTCACTTTAATATGTTTATAAATTACTTCGTTCATTGTACTTCTTACAGACTGTATCCACGACAATGAAGAGAAACTCATAAGGAAGGGCAATTTTTTTTTCTTCTTTCTTTAAGAAAATATAAATTAAAAAATAAATATTTTAAATCAATATATTACATGTATCAGCAATTTTATCCAATAAAATAAAATATAATTTAATAATGCAAAATATTATAACTATTACCTTTTATAAAGTTGGTAAAAATGTTATTTGAGAGAAGAGGCAACTTTCAAATACTTTTTTTTATTGAGTTAATAACTGCTTTAATTGAATTTTTGAGTTTGTCATAAATCCAAATAAATAAATCAAAATTACAAAAGTGTTAATCAATAATACAAATTCGTTTATAGGTTCGATTTCAGCGAATTTTTTAATTGAATGAACAAATTTCTTAATTGAGCCATGTTTTTAATTTTTTCTGTATACTCACTTTTAAGTCCATTGTGATACCACAGTGTCGACAGACCAAGGCCTCTGAAGGAAATCAAACCAACTACCCCCGCACTGCCTTTATTTTCTGTGAATTTTTCGCAGAATCTTTGGTAGTGGTTTCCCAAGATTCGGCCCGGCCGAACTTAACACATTTTTACATGTTACTTGTTTGGTTTACTTTTTTATATATTGCACGATTTATGTAAAAAAATATATGTTTTTATAACAAAAAATTTTTTGTTCTAATATTTTAGTCTCACTGCCACAGGACCATTTGGGGGAAGTTGCCAAATTCACGGACCCATACCACCAATAACGCAATCGGAGTCAGATGATATGACCGCGGTCCCTGACTTAGAAATTGGACCATCTGGCATAAAAAGTCCCATACTTGCAAATCCTGCATTTTCGCATAGCAAATGTCCACCACGTGTTCATCGCAGCTGTTTTTGTGTTCAGTTTATAGCGGAGCATACAAGATTGCTAGAAGACTCAACCAAGGTAAGTAAGAACAAATGAAAACTTGAGCTCCTTGAACTTCAATCAATTTTATCAGAAGCTCCTTACTTGCCATTTGTTATTTATGGAGTAGATATAAACCGACAATTTAGTTTTGTAAATAAATAGTTAATATACTGTAACGGAAAATGGAAAAGCAGAACATTTTTGCTAAAACAACAAGATTTTAATGCAGTAAGTAAAAAGTTTAAAGTATCATAAATATTTTAAAGAAAATTTAAAAATTATATATTACATATTCTGGAGACCAACCTGGCGCAGAGGTTAGCATATCCGCCTATGACTCCGAAAGCCTGGGTTCAAACCCCGGTGTGAACATCAGAAAAATATTCAGCGGTGGTTATCTCCTTACTAATGCTGGCTACATATGTGAGGTATCCTGCCATGTTTTAACTTCGTTTGGACTCGGCATAAAAGAGGAAGCCCCTTATTATTGAGCTTTAACTTTAATCGAATTGCACTCATTGACATGGAATGTTTCGAAATGAAATCTTCATGCGAAACTTAGTATGTTAATATCCCAATATTTTTTAGGGGTATATAGTGTCCACACTCATTTTTGTTTCGATAATTTGGTAAGCCCGAAATTGCGATCATGGTAGCCTACCCAATGTGTATTAACACCACAGTTCAGTCGTTGTTGTTGCGGTCTAAAAGTCGATTAATCGATTGATCGACTTTTTGTGTAAAAGAGTCGAAAAATCAAACTTGAATTTTATTGCATAAAAAAATTGGAATAATCGTAAGGCTAAAAAAAAGTCGAAAAGGAAATAATGTTTGTGACCAAACTAAAGAAGCGCAAAGAAATGAATGAAGGAACGATCAGCACGTCCAGAAATATGTAGCTACTATGCTCATATTGAAAAGTTATTCTATGGCAAGCGAAGTTTGTCTGGATAACAAGTCTTTTAGCTTTGTGTGTGTTGTTGATATTAGATGTCTTTTTGAAAAGATGTTGACTTTCTCTTACTGCGCTATAAGAAGAGGTTGAATAACAAGACCCAACATTTCATTCAAAGGGCATGCTTCTACCATGTAATCCTTTGGTTGCATAGCAGTCTGACGAGGCCTCTGGCAAAGGCCGAAATCGCGATCGTTGCAGCCCGCCCCATGATACATTTAACACCCCACAAATGCTTAGACTCTTTTAAGTGTTTTTGTTGTTTTGTTTTGAAAAAGAACCCACAAATAAAAATACATTGGTCTAAGCTGTTAAACCAACAACAACAATGAAAGTCAAAAATGTCGAAAATTCAAAAAAGTCGACATGGATTTAGTTTCAGGTGGATTTTTGCCGCCGACAGCTTCGATTTTTTTTATATTAACTGGGAAAAATAACCAAAAAATAATCCGAAATAAAAAATGGACCGATTGGGACAATTTGGGTATCAAATAAAAGGTATTGGGGGTAGAATACGAATATGATATAAAAAACTGGATTCAAGTACCCTGGTGTCCGCTCCAACCCCGAAACTCCTTCAAATAGACATATTGGACGTTCATATCAATATGAGACTCAAACGAAATATATTGGGTATTAGATTACGAATATGGCATAAAAAAATTAAGTTCAAGTAATAGGGGGTCGGGGCGACCCCCTAGAGCTCTCAAAAGGTGATATTAGCCGATCATGGCTATATGGGACTCAAATGAAAGTTATTCGAAATCTATTAAATATGGCATTAACATTTGTGTACGAGTATCTAGGTGGCACTTTGCCTCCTAAAAACCACCTCAAATAGGTAATTAACCTATTAAACCATCATGACAATATGGAACTCAAAAGACATGTATTTGAAAGTAGAACACGAATCTGATATCCAATTTTGAGGCCAAGTGTTTGGAGATTCCAGAACACCCTCCAACCTGTACGTATTTACCGATAATGCCAATATGGGACTCAAGTCATAGATATTTGGGGCGAAAGGTCTGAGGGGCTATCCCAACCCCCAAAAAGAACTCCTCATTGTCTTAATTTTTAAAAACGCCAGATCTCGGAGGTGGTTTGTGCGATTCAAGCTAAACATTTGTTTTGCCCTCTTATAGTTACCTTAAAACAAAAATTTGGTAACCATTGCACGGGTAGGGTGCCTAAGGTTCACATCCTCAAATCCAGTCAAATTGATATATAGACCAATAACGACAATATTTGACTAAAATTAAGGGTATTTGAGAGTAAACAAGTAAAAGCGTTATAAATTCAGCCGGGCCGAATCTGAATATCCTACACCATGAATTGCATGGTACATGTTCTTTGAATGACTTTTCAAAATATTGGGTTGCCCAAAAAGTAATTGTCAGTAATATAGTAGTAATATAGTCGGCGTTGACAAATTTTTTCAACGACTTGTGACTCTGTAATTGCATTCTTTCTTCTGTCAGTTATCAGCTGTTACTTTTAGCTTGCTTTAGAAAAAAGTGCGCGAAATTTTGTTTACATTTGTTTGTTTGGCGTCAATTTTAATATGGGTACCACATGTATTGAAAGAAATTCATTTAACAAACCGAATCAACGCTTGTGATATGCACCTTAAACGCAATGAATTCGATCCGTTTTTAAAACGATTCATAACTGGAGATGAAAAATGGATTGTTTACAACAACGTTAGTCGAAAACGATCATGGTCCAAGCATGGTGAACCAGCTCAAACCACTTCAAAGGCTGATATCCACCAAAAGAAGGTTATGCTGTCTGTTTGGTGGGATTGGAAGGGTGTGGTATATTTTGAGCTGCTTCCAAGGAAAAACACAATTAATTCGGATGTTTACTGCCAACAATTGGACAGATTGAATACAGCCATCAAGGAGAAGTGACCAGAATTGGTCAATCGTAAAGGTGTCATATTCCACCAGCACAACGCTAGACCGCACACATCTTTGGTCACTCGCCAAAAACTGAGTGAGCTTAGCTGGGAACTTTTGATGCATCCACCATATAGCCCTGGCCTTGCACCATCAGACTACCATTTATTTCGATCTTTGCAGAACTCCTTAAATGGTAAAACTTTCGGCAATGATGAGGCTATAAAATCGCACTTGGTTCAGTTTTTTGCAGATAAAGGCCAGAAGTTCTATGAGCGTGGAATACTAAATTTGTCAGGAAGATGGCAAAAGGTTATCGAACAAAATGGCAATTATATATTTGATTAAAGTTCATTCTAAGTTTTATTAAAAATGCATTTACTTTCTTTTAAAAAATCCGCAATTACTTTTTAGGCAACCCCATACATAGGATCTATAGCAAGTTGAGCCGATATTGACTGCTTGTAATGGCTGCTAGAAGTCATAAAAAATATCCCGATCAAAAGTTTTGTCAAATTACAAAAATTACGATTGTGCCTTCTAGAGGCTCAAGAAGTCTATTCGGACGATCGGTTTTCATGGAAGCTACATAAAGTTATGAACCAATTAAAATCATACTTAGCGTGAACATTGAAAGTCGAAACAAATCTCAAAGCTCAATCAGATAGTAATTACGCAAACTAAAGGCTCAAGAAGTCAGATAGAGAGATCGATTTATATGCTAGCTATTATCAGGTTATGGACTGATTTTGCCCATCCCATTGGACCTAAGTTAATTAGAAATATTTATGCAAAAATTTCAGGCACCTAGCTTTACTCCTTCGAAAGTAAGCGTGCTTTCGACAGACAGACGGATGGACAACCCTAAATCGAATTGGAATATCAAGAATGGGGACCGATGTGAACCATACTTAGCATAGTTGTTAGAAGTCATAACAAAAAAAAAATTTGCAAAATTTCAAGCCCCTAGCTTTACTCCTCCTAGCGTGCTTTCGACAAACAGACGGACAGACATAGCTAGATCGACTTAAAATGTCACAACGATCAAGAATTAATTTATATAATTTATGGGGTCGAGGTGTTACATACGGAATAACGAAATTAGTATACCACCATCCTATGGTGGATGGAATAAAAATAGATGTATGGCGGTAAGCCTCCTGCTTTTGACAGCAAAAATGATTTATGTCGAAATCATTAAAATACACTTTTCTTCGCTAAGTGATTATAAAACATCAAGAAAATTATTTTTTTTTGTTGTTAAAACATAGTAATTCATAAAATGATTTTTTTTTTTAACTTTTTCCAAAAACTTTGCAAATTTTTTTTTTTAATAAGAAAAATTGTAACAATTGCTCTAAATATTGATTATATGAAATTTCAACGAGGGCCAGGCGTTAATGGACCTTAATAAGACCCTTAATTGACAAGTCGGTCAATATGGCAGCTACATTTAAATATGATCCGATCTTGACCAAATTCGGAAGGCTCAATGCCCTCAATACAACTCAGTGCTTTAAATTTCTGCGAAACCAAGTAAAAATGCGTTTGTTAATGCATTAAGACCCTGAATCAGGAGATCGATCTATATAGCAGCAATATCTAAATAACATCCGATCGGTATCACATTTGAAGAGGATGTACAGGGACTAAGAAGAACTCACCGGTTGAAATTTCAGCAAAATCTTTTAATAAATGCGCCTTTTATGGGGTTTTTATGGGCGGAAAAAGATAATTTGATGTGTTGCAAACGGAATGACTAAATGAATATAGCCTTCATTTCAATAATTGAATGCACTTACATTGTTCCTTTAATTAAGGGGGTAACCTTTTTTTTGGTGATGAGCAAACAACTTGAATTGCAAAAACATCCCACAAATCGATTATTAGGTTAGGTTAGGTTCAAAAGAGGGTGCCGATATTAATCCGCCCCATACCACTATGAACATTCATCGAAGCCAGTAATCGGTTTGTTGTGCGCTCTAAAAACTATAAAGTAACCCCTAAAGAGAAAATTTTAAGTAAGGAATTCCGTGCTACTTACAAAATCCTTAATTGTTTTCAATACCGCTCCCCTAAGTTTGTTCATGTCTGATATTGTGTCCCCACCTAAGTGCCGGTATCTGTTAGACGCGAAAGCTGGGCAATGACAAAGGGAATGCTCCAACGTCTCATCATCTACCCCGCATGCCCTGCACATGCTATCACTTCCCACTCTGATTTTACATAAGTGAGCTCGTAGTCCTATGTGTCCCGTTATGAAACCAATAGCTATACTGACCTCCTTCTAACTTCCTTTCAGTAATAGTGTTACATTCGCCACCAACTCCCTTAACACGGACTGAATCGACCCGAAAGGCTTTGGGTTAACCAAGTTTATTGACGGCAGTCCTCTGGCCTTCACCGCCAAGTCGTCTGCACATTCATGTGGATTTTGCTATCCAAATGTCGCCAGCATTAGGATGTTTTTGATGTTCCTGCCAGGATTTGAACACAGGCTTTCATTGTCATAGGCGGACACGCTAACCTCTACGCTTCGGTGGCATTCATAAGGGCATTCCTATTATTTAAGACAAAATTTTAATAAAAGCGTTATGTTATCAGTGATATTTTTGTAATTTTTCAACTCTCTCGACTGCGATGAAGGTAAAGTTTTAAATTCATTTATTATTTGTATTATTCATATAAAATTTGTCTTCTTCAAAGAAAATGGGCATTGAGAACGTGGTGGTGGGGAAAGGGGGGAACATGTTTGAGTCTAAGTAGTTTAAGCAACGTTCAACTAAAATAATATGTCATTATTTTTGAACAAATTGTATGCTTAGGTATAAATACTTATTTTTAAAGTATTGGTATGCTTGTGCGGAAGGACTTTCCTTCTAGGACATTGCCATGTAAAAGTAATTGGAAACGATGCCTAAAAATCAGTAGTTATTAGTTCTTGAATGAGCTTACATTTCTGTTTATTTGGTAATGAGAGTTTTTGCTGGGAATAGAGCTGGCTTAGAAAAATTCTAGCTCGAGATAGGAAAAAGTATCGTAATGAAATTTGAATAAACATAAAGTGGACGACTGAAATGAGTTATAACAATTGTTCCCGTCATGTTTTGGGGGAAAATTGGCTTGTCGTCGGCAATTTTTTATACCCCAAAAATCGAATGAAAAATTTCTCAAAATTCTTAGGAGTGAGATTTCTGGAATCCGTTTTAATGTATTATTGCATTTGATGGTCTTTATATCACAAATATGAATTTATGACAATAATTCTACTTCTTTTGACAACAGGTGCGATTTTATGCCAAATTATTAAATCCAGCTTTCTTCGATAAAGGATCATAAAATATTAGAAACATGATTTTTTTGTTGTAGGGGCTTAGAAAATAAAAATACTTTTTTTTCAAAAATTTTTAAAGTTCAAAATATTACGTCAATATAAATTCCCTAATTTATGAATTTATAAAATCGAACAAAGGAATCGAGGGTCAGGCGTAATGGGTCAAAATTTTGTCTTCAAAAATATTTATTAAAATTTGACTATAGCAAAAATTTTTAGACAATTTTGTTTGGGACAGATAAGCATAATAAAAAAATTTTTAAATTTTTATTCAAACTGTATTATCACAAAATGCAAAATTTCGTTGAAATTTCAGCTTTAAAAAATAGTCTCGAAGTTAGGTTGTCTTTAGAGAGTTTTTCGCGAAATTTTTTCTTCAAAAAATTCACTTAAATGTAGTTTTTAAAAAAATTTTTATTGAAATTTTTTATTTATTTTTTCAAGTTTTTTGCTTGTTAGGGCAAGATCATTAAATTTTACAATTTTTATTGGTTTCTCTTTCGAGACGAGCTTAATGCTCGGGGATGCAAATGGAAAAGGAAAACCAAAGATAGCAACACACACCAACCACTATGGGCGCGTTTCGTCTTTGGTTAGAAGATTTTTCAACCATATTAGGTTTGATGGCTTCAAGGACCGTGCGTTGGTATTTTGTATTTGAATCGTATTAATAGCGAAAACGCATCTTTGATACAATTACCACATTAACCATGCTCGACGACCCTGCTTATAAGCTGTACTTTTCCCAATGCATGTATTTTTGTGTAATGACATACATTCTATATGTGACAAATTACACTTCTTCCGTACTACACATGATTTTGTTCATCTGTTGGAAGTTGTATTGATGGCTTCGAACCCTAAGACAACGGCAATGGTTCTCGCTGTTGCTCTGTGTGCCCAGGTTCGGAACCTGGCCGGGCTCTGCCGAATTTTTAATTTTTCATGTTTTTTACCTGATCAAAAAACAAAAAACTTGGTTCGAATATTGGCTAGACAAAGAAATGGTTTAAAGATATGCCACATAAATTCTCAATGTCTGGTAAGGAAGATTAATGAATTTAGATATATTTTTGAAGGATCAGGCATTGATATTATATGCCTCTCGGAAACATGGCTTAATCCTTCCATAGTTGACAGTCTCGTCAACTTGAATGGATGTACTGTGTTCAGATCTGACAGGGGAAGTCGTGGAGGTGGTGTTGCCATTTATGTCAGAAGAAACCTGAATGCTAGAATTCGTTTAAAGTCTGAACTCGGGGACCAGATAGGATACGTGTTTGTTGAAATATCTTCAAATCGTGAAAAAGTTTTTATTGGTTGTATCTACCGTCCGAATAATATGATTGACATACATGGGCTTCAGGTTGTACTGGAGTCCGTCACACTGGGTTATACAGATGTTATAATCACTGGGGACTTTAACTCAAACATACTATAGATTCAACTCTGACTGATGCTATGTTGACACTTGGCCTATTCGTCACCAATAATACAAACCCCACACATTTCACGTCAACCGTCAATACACTCTTAGATTTGTTCTTTGTCAATAATTCTTTGAAGATATCATTGTATGATCTGATTTTTGTTCCATGCTTCTCTAAGCATGATCTGATTTATTTGAATTATGATCTACGGTAATTTGAATTATGAACATTTAGTTGCTATGGTCTACCAGGTGAACTGGAATGACATATTTACACTTTTAACTGTGGATCAGCAGACGGCTTTCATGACGGATAACGTTTTACGTCTCTATGATGCAACAGTTCCTATACGGATTAAAAGGGCTTCGGCCAAAACAAAGTCATGGTTCAATTCAAGAATCAAGGCGCTTATCGGGGATAAGAACTTTGCTTACAGTAGATGGAAGCGTTTCAAGTCTCCAGAGCTGAAAGAAGAATTCCGTGAAGCCAGGAGGAAAGTTAACAGTTTTATTAATGCGGCTAAAATGGAGTATTATTCTTCAAGATATGATTGCGCAGTGGGCTCGAAAAGTAAGTGGAAGGTGATACATGACATCGGAGTGGGTAAACCCAAGTCAAACACTCGATACCATAGGGATCTAGATGAACTCAACAGGTCCCTCGTAAGCATACCCGATATACAAACGGACACGCAATTTTACAATGATGATGATGGGCCGACTTTCGTTTTTGATGCCCGTAGTCCTTTTGAGATGTGTTAGCCATGAGGAAGTTTATGAGAGTTTTGTGCGTGTTAAGTCAAATGCAATTGGCTTGGACGGAGTTGATCCGAGATTTGTACGAATGTTACTTCCATATCTCCTACCGTACTTTACGTACCCGTTTAATTAAATTTTGAGCCTCAGTGTGTATCATATTACTTGAAAGCATGCAAAGATGATCCCCATTCCCAAATCAAACATTGATTATCGGCCGATATCAATTGTATCCTATCTCTCTAAGGTTTTCGAGAAAATTCTTCATGGACAGATGTCGGTATATCTTCACCAAGAGACCCTGTCGTCAGAAAGACAGTCCGGCTTCCGTTCTGATCATAGTTCCATTACTGCATTGGTTGAAGTGGCTGAATCGATCAGAAATGACATTGATGAGAACAAAATTGGCTTTGTGGTTCTTTTAGATCATTCCAAAGCTTTCGACACAGTTGATCACCTGAATTTGTGAATGAAACTACGGAATTTTTTTACTTCACATCAACGGCAACGAGTCTGATTATGTCGTATCTGAGCGATAGACGGCAGTCTATATGCGCAGGGAGTATATTATCTAACCTCTTGTTCGTACCCAGGCTTGATTATAGGTCCACATCTTTTTTCATTATATGCGAACGGCTTGCCTCGTCAACTAGCACACGGTTAGATTATGATGTATGCTGATGACGTGCGGATTTGTCAAAGCGACTTTGTGGACAATGTAGACGACTGCATAAGTTAACTTAATGCGGATCTACATCGCGTTTATGACTGGGTTTGTTGTTAAATCCAAGTAAGTCTAAATGTTTGGTTGTTCACAAAAACAAGAATTTCAACATGCGACAACCGGATATTTAGATTAATGGTCAGAGGATTGATATTGTATCTAGTGCGAAGAATTTATGCGTGGTTTTTAACAGTTCTTTGAGCTGATCCGATCATGCTAACATTGCAGCCGGGCAGACTTATGAAAAGCTTCGTGCTTTATGGATCACATACTCCTTTACACCTCGAATATTCGAATTCTTCTGTCGAAAACATTCCTAGTTCCAGGTTTGATATATGGTTGTGAAATTTTTTTGTCGAATTGTGATTCTTCGAGCCTCCGAAAATTGAATGTTGCTTTTAACAGCATTGTCCGTTATGTGTATGGTTTAAAAAGGAGTCAGCATGTTTCACGATATGTAGATGCTCTACTTGGACTTAGTTTCAACAATCTTCTTAATACCAGATCATTAATATTTTTACATAAGATTATTGTGGAAAAGAAACCCAGATATTTATTTGAGAGACTGAGGTTTGCCCAATCTGATAGAGGAAGAAAGTTAATACCTTTTAGAAGACGGAGTCTTATGTCTGAACGACAATTTTATATTAGCAACATAAGTCTTTGGAATAATCTAACACACGAAACACGATTACATTTATGAAACGGCTTATGCAATTTTTTTATTCTTTATTTGTGCTTTTTGTTAAATTCTCAATTACATGCGGCTGTTTTTTTTAACACTTTTTATTTGTAAACACTGTTTTGTTCCACTTTTTATTTATTGTAACCTAGTTTATTTATTAAGAACCTACCAATCCATAGATAAATAAATAAATTTATGTTTTAAATATAGAAAAAGACACTTAAACGGATTCCACAAATCTCAATCATAAGAATTTTGAGAAAAAAATGTTGTTGGATATTATTGGATGTAAAAAATTGCCGACTTTCGACAAGCCAATTTTCACCAAAAGATGACCTTGTATCACGGGAAAAATTGTTTTTAACTAGATTCAGTCAGTCATCCACTTTATGGCAATCCAAATTTCATTAGGATTCCTTTTTTTAGCTCCAGCTGGATTTTTTTCTAAGACAGCTTCGTTTTTGGGTATATTTTCTACCCATTCGTATTTGATGGGTTAATGACATTTTCTTTAAAGACTTTTCTTTAAAGATCACCCAGATTAATTATTTACATTTTAAAATAATTATTTCAAACGAAACCATTTCGTTTTTTTTTTTCTGATTTCTAGTTCTACCAACTCTTCTTATTTTATCTCCAATAAATTAGGAAAACTTCTGGAAATATAAAGACATGATGCAAATTATATATACGGCAATAGTTGGGTGCCATTTTTACCGGACGTTGAGCAAAACAAGAACGTCTTTTCCATCAAAAACGGATTTCGATCGATTTTAATAAACTTCGGATAAAAAATTAGGGGTATCATTTAAGCAGAACGAAGATGGCTCGTTATAAAAATTGGTCAAAATTCAACATTTATAGTTGCTTAAATTTTCAATTTGCTTGCGTAACATTTTATGAATAAAAAAGTCATTTAAAACCAATTGACAGACACGAACAATAACCTGTTGAAATGATAAAACTAGTTTGAGAGCAAATCAAAATGAGCGCAAAAGAAAAAAATTATCAAAATACCGAATCTGATTCGCCAAAACTATCACTATAAAATTAAGATATTCGTAAAGACAAGCACATTTTGAAGGCTTTTTGAGATCGGCCTATAAATAGTGTGTTGGCAAGCAGTACAAAATTCAGCATCACTTTAACCAAATGTCACCGCCGATGGACCAGTTACTGCCCCAAGTATCGACCACAATTAAAAAAGAAAATTGAGGCATCTTTACAACAACAATTTCACAGTAATGCCATGTCTACACTGACACGTTTTGCTTATGCTGTTTTGAAAAATTTCTCAACCTTTCACACCAGTTGAGTTGTTTTACAAATGAACACAAAAACCGCCCTCGACTGTAGCAGATCTCTCAACGAAATGGCTGGACAGTTCAAAATTGACCTGTTCTGGGTGCCGGGCCATAGAAATATCACAGGGAATTGTAAAGCGGACGAGCTTGCGAGACTAGGAACTACCCCTAGGAAAAATATGATGGGTGACTGCGATCTTTTTAAAATTCGTACAATTTGGAACCAATATTGGTTAAAAATGGAGCTAGAGGTCCGAAAACTAACTGTTCTGTTAAAAATTCGTACATTTTGGATTGAGCCAAAGCTCTCAAATTTGGGATACAGTTACACCTTGACAGTATATATCGGCTGAAGGATTTTTATGAGATTCGTGTGTTTAGGTTCTAAAACGTACAAAATGGTATTTTCTTTAAGGATTGAGCCATAGCTTTAAAAATTGGAATATATTTCACCTTGACTATGGGTGCAGCATCGGGGTAGCGAAGCAAACGGGCGTAAGCCAGTTTGATATACTTTGTTGGTTTTGTCTATATTTTATACAAATATTACTATAACTTTTATACCCACGCCCATAGCATGAGGGTATACTTGTCAATCCGTATATAACACTTCGAAGTATCGATTTGCGACACTATAAAGTATATATATATCCTTGATTGTACTGACATTCTAAATTGATCTAGCCATATGCGTCCGTAAGTGGAAATCACAATTGCAGGCGAAGGTTTACAGACATCTGCTCGAAATTTTGCACATACACTTCTTGTTAATGTAGGTCGTAGGATACAAATGCAACCAAAACGGCGACGTCATTTGATCGGGTGTTTTCTACATGATTTAGAATCCGTCCCACCCACGTCGAAGCTGCAACGGTGGGTGAGGAAAGCAAAACAGACAGGAAATGCGATCCGAACTCTCACCACATTTCGTTGGGTAGTACCAACATTAATAAGCGGCGCCAAGCCCTGGCAAAATTCTTTAATACTAACGACCTAATAACATTTAATGTTGGGAATACCGCTACCTTTGTTAATAGGATAAGGGAGGTGATATTAGATGTGACGATATGTTCGGAAAATCTGATCGATGAGGTTCAGGATCAGAGTGTCCCCGAGAAGCACTCCTTCTCAGATCATCGCTACATCATGTTTAAAACCAACGGGCCAAAATTCGGAGGACTCATCAGAAAAAGACTTGGATAAGATAATTTAGATTGTCCAAGCATAGAAGACATTGACGACAATGTCGACAGTATTATGACTGAAATAGTGGGTCTTTCGAAGATAGTTTTCCTCTTCGAGAATAGAAATCACCCCAAGAAAAACTCTGAAGGACCAGGGAGATTCGTAACATTGGGGAAACAGGTCCGCAGACTTTACAAAAAAAGCACGTCGTAAAAAGGCGGAAGTTTACTGGGATGTGTACTACTCACGGCTCAAGGAATACAATAAAATTACCAGAGCGGCAAAACGTGCCTCCTGGCAGCTTTTCTGCGAACAGTTCGGTAGCGTTAATGGCGCCAACAAAAACCCATGTCCAAACTGAAACGTTAGTAGACGTCATGGGTGTGAGAACAGAGACAACGGAGGACATGTTGTGGCTGTTAACGAAGACCCATTTTCCATACGTTGCGACGGGACTCACGGAGACACCGAAATCTTATATAATGAGGCTGATCGAAGGCTTATTATAACGGAATTTATGGTCAAGAAAGTCTTGAGTGGCTTCAAACCATTTAAGTCACCTGGACCTGATGAAATATTTCCGGTGTTACTACAAAAAGAGGCCGACTATCTGGCGCCCATCTGGCCACTATTTTCACAACCTACCTAGGACTTGCATGCACACCGAAAGCATGGCAGGAGGAAAGGATGGTTTTTATACCCAAGCACGTCGAGACAAGTTATGCGCCACCAAGCGTCTACAGACCTATAAGCCTTACGTCCTATCTACTCAAAACTGTAGAACGTATTGTAGATACCATGATAAAGAAGAGGACATCCAGCGAAATGCTCACGAGGATGTGCATAAAATAGAAGAATCTTTCGATGCCAAGACTAACACAATGGCTGTATGCATTGACATCGAGGGGGCTTTAAACAATGTGCGGGCCGACACACTGATCCAAACCTTAGGCCAGTACCAGGTGGACCGGGTGCTTAGAGACTGGATAAACCATAAGCTAAGGAGCGGGTGGATAAATTATGTGTCCCATGACATAAATATAATGGAGAAAGTGGCACAGGGCACGCCACAGGGGAGCGTTTTATCGCCACTACTATGGGTGACCATCATAAATATCCTGTTACGGATGTTGACTGAGAAGGGATATGAACCCGAAGTTAAAAAGGGTGATTTTTTTAGCTATTATCTTTTTGGCAACACTGGTTTAAACAGCTCACGCACGTTTCGCGTTTTCTTTCGCTGTCAAACATCTTCAGTTTGGTCTATAATTTAACCGTGAATCGTCTTACAAACGAACAACAAATTATTCAATTTTGCGCGCTCTGTTAAAAGAGCGCACTTCTCCCATTTTACGACGAAGAATTGTCAATTTTGGAATGAAGATCAGCCAGAAGCATTGCAAGAGCTACCAATGCATCCAGAAAAAGTCACTGTTTGGTACGGTTTATGGACTGGTGGAATCATTGGACCGTACTTCTTCAAAGATGATGCGAAGCGTTACGTAGCTGTGAATGATGAGCGCTATCGTGAGATAATATCTTCTTTTTTTTTTTGCCCAAAATGAAAGAGCTTGATTCGCATGACATGTGGCTTCAACAAATCGGTGCCACAAGCCACACAGCACGCGTAACAATGGACCTATTGAGAGGCGAGTTCGGTGGACATTTTATTTCACGTTCAGGACCGGTCAGGATTGGCCGTCTAGATAGTGCGATTTAACGCCTTTAGACAATTTCTTGTGGGGCTATGTTAAAGCGCATGTCTATACAGACTAACCCGCTTTAATTGACGCATTGGAAGATAACATTGAAACATTTATTCGTGAGATACCGGCCGAAATGTTGTAAAGAGTATGCCAAAATTGGACTTATCGGATAGACCATTTGTGGCGCAGTCACGGTTAACATTTGCATTAAATAATCTTAAAACATTAAATTATATGGACCATACTATCGATTCAAAGAAAAATTTTATGAATTTTTTGAATTTAATGCGATTTTTTTTAAAAACTTTCCTATAGCTCTTAAAAAATTACCCTTTAATACTTCTTAGGGGTAAGGTTCCGAGCCAACTATGCTCTCAGATGTTGAGCTCTATATGGTCCGTCTATATAGCAGGCTCGCTATGGGGCCTGAGTCCGAGGGTAGTCCACTGGCGTGATTTGACCAATACTTACTTACGCCTCAGTATTTTTGTGGACTGCCATGGAGATAAAGCGCAACGTAAGGACAATACAAAAGGTTCAGAGACCATGTTGTCTGGGTATAGTCGGAGGGGTGAGGACTACGCCCCCTAGGGCACTGTAGACTATTCTAGATATCCGACCCATTGGCATACAGATTAAGCATGAGGCAGCCACTGGATTGAGGAATGGATTGATGATGGGAGCAGCTCATACCATCGCGGTATAATCGAGGTGGCTATGAGACTTAAGGCGTTGGGAGAATGGATTGAGGATGGGAGCAGCTCATACCATCGCGGTATAATCGAGGTGGCTATGGGACTTAAGGCGTTGGGAGAATGGATTGGGTATGGGAGCAGCTCATACCATCGCGGTATAATCGAGGCAACGATTATAGAATGCGTGAGGTTGCTAACGCGAGGACGTCGAGTGTGAATATCTTCACGGGCGGTAAAATGGCCATAAGAGCAATAACAACCAGAACGGTATGTCACAAACAGTCTTGCAGTGTAAGGGATTAACACCTTCTCCAGAAGATGGCAAAATCCACATCGTTTGGGTGCCGGGCTATAACGGAGTAAGGGCGAATGAAAGGGCAGACGATTTGGCAGTGAAGGCCAGAGGACTGTCGTCAATAAACTTGGTTGACCCGAAGCTTTTCGGGTCGACGCAGTCCGAGTAAGGGGCGTGGACGCAAACGAAAAAGTCGGTAGGACGATGGTGGTGCGGATCATGAAAGGACGAGGCTATTACAGAAAAGAAGTAAGAAGGAGGTCAGTATAGCTTTCAATTTCATAACGGGACACATAGGACTACGAGCTCACTTATGCAAAACCGGTGCGGCATGTGTAGGGCATGATGAGACGTTGGAGCATTTCCTATATCATTTCCCGGCATTCGCGGCTTAAAGACACATGTACTTAGGCGGCAAAATACCAGACATGAACCAACTTATGGGAGTGGTCATGACATAACTACCAGGTAGTGTACCTGAAACAGCTGAGTATAATTTTTTTCGCGAAGTGCACTATCCGTCAAAGAGTCTTGGTTATGTGTGTAGTATAGGTAAGAACTATACACACGCAAACAACGAAGAATGGCGCGAACTAGTACCATACACAAAATCAGGGTTGCTCTAATCACAGATTTTGACAGATAGTGCACTCAATATTTTGTTGTTGGCCAACTGACACTACCTGTAAATGAATATATCTTGGAAGTGGTAAGGAAAACAATTGAGGATTTTGTTAGTAGCACGGAATTCCTAAAAAACTTAAACTTTAATTTTTTTCGAGGTTATTTTTTTGTTTTTAGAGCGCACAACTAGCCGATTACTAGCTTAGGTGTATGTCCATAATGGCATGGGGCGGATTAATATCCGCACCCGCTTTTCAACCTAACCTAACTTAATAATTTTGATCACATAAACTTAACACCATATTTTTGTGTGTCTTTGTAGGTCAAAGAGGATTGGAAATACGTCGCTATGGTCCTTGATCGACTATTTTTATGGATTTTCACACTGGCTGTATTAGCAGGAACAGCAGGAATTATACTTCAAGCTCCAACCCTTTATGATGATCGCATTCCCATAATTGAACAAAAGGATATTGACTTCTCCGGAAATTCTGCAGGTCGATGTCGGCCTCCACAATAGCATTTTATTAATTCAAATACGCCATCATTCAAAATTTAAATACACGAATTAGATTAAAATTGAACAACACAGTTATAGCGAAATGTTATTTTCTGTATTTGTCGCATTTATAAGTTGTTTTTATAAAATTTTATTAATCTTTCAGTTTTTTATAGGATATGTATAGAACTTGTTTACAGCAAATAAATGTATGGAGTGTTTCTTGATATATTTTATGTACTAAGCTATTGTTCATCAATACATGAATAGAATGATTTTTAAATGGATATTGTTTTCTTAAGGGGGTCTCCAAAAGTGAACAAATAAAAACGTTTTTATCAAGATTAATCGTTATTATGTACAAATTAATCCATTGCTTTACTGTAATTGGCTATGACACAACAGCCCCTAGATCATCTGTGCAGCTTCTTCTGTGACACAACATTGCCATATTACCCGAACTCAAAATATATTTCCAAGCACCTAGATCATCAGTGCTCCTTTTTCAATCTCTGACACCTAGTTTCAAGATGTCTTCCACCACATGATTTTTCCGTCGGAATTTGGTCATCCATGCCTCGGAACCAAATAACTACACGGATAGCATCAATGTCTTGTATAGTGTAATTTCCGTATGTCATAGGTGACCTTGTTTCTAAACTGCATGCTTAATGCAAAGTACCATATATTTCCAAGATTATTCTTTGCCTCATTTCAAAACTGGTGTCATTCGTTTCGGTTATGGCGGTGCTAAGGTAGATGAAAATATTGGACATCTCAAAGTTATAGTTTCCAACTTTCGTTGCTCTTATCTTCATTTAACGCCAGACAAACTTCTATTGCGTCTCTTTTGATCTTCTCAAAGGCTGCAGTTACTGCTTCTGGGGTTCGACCCATAATATCGACATCGTCGGCGTATGTGAGTAGCATGTTGTCTCTTGTGAGGAGTGCGCCATGATATTAAAAAGATAACACCATAAATTTTATCCCTGTCTGTAACCTCATTTGGTGTTGAACAGTTCGGAGAGGTTATTTCCTATTCCTACTGAGGAACGTGTATCAGCAAGGCTTGAAACACCTTTGAATGTATATAGCTGTCGAAAGCTTCTGTGTGGTCAACGAATAAATGATAAGTAATGACCCGTCCTTCTCGGGTCTTTTCCATTTGTGAATATCTGGTCTATGATGGACTTAACAGGGGCCGAATCACCGATTAAGTGAACGAGTAAAATTATTCGAAAATTTTTGTTTTAGCATTACTATGGGCCAAGAACAAGTGATGCCAAATCGCCTATTGTTTTTTTTTTAATAATAGATTTTAAAGCAAAACAACTTGCTGACTTCATTCAGTAGGACATTCCCCCATTACTTATGGTCAAATTTGAATAAAATTTTTATTATTTTATCATTGTTATATATGTAGTGTTTTAATTGTTTTTTTTTTAATAATAGATTTTAAAGCAAAACAACTTGCTGACTTCATTCAGTAGGACATTCCCCCATTACTTATGGTCAAATTTGAATAAAATTTTTATTATTTTATCATTGTTATATATGTAGTGTTTTAAAAAAGTTATCGCGAAAAAATGGGGTTTCGACGGTGAAAAACGAACATTTGCCATTTGGTGGTACAACAGAAGACATGAGCCCTTTAAGTTTAAAGTACGTTTACATTGGCCACTGAATCCGGATTTATTTCCTTTTCGGGATTTAAGTCCTATTTATTATTTTTTTTTTTTTTCAGTTTTTACCATACAAGAAAAAAACTAATTTTTGCAGGAAATAACCCCACATAATATGCAACTGTTGTCAAGAATTGTTTATGGATGTGTGTGATATGCACATTCATCTACAAGGATGTACGCTTGTGTTACTGAAAAAATAATTTAAATTTAACGTAAATGAAGCAAGGCTAATTTGTTATTCTTCTTTAATTGGCTATGACAGAATATTTGTTCCACTAACCGAACGTAGAATAGCGTTCCAAGCGCCTCGATCTTCTGCGCTCATTCTAAAATCTCTGACACCAAGTTTCGAGGTGTCTCCCACAACTTGATCTTGATCCACCCTGTAAATGTAAAATAGGCGTTATCAAAATATGGATGCTACATCTAGTCTTGATACCATTTTGATGATACAACTTTGGCATAGGTGTTAACATTGGTAATTAAACATTCTATACCAAATTTTGTAAAAAATCCGTGGAAGTTAATAATATATTCAGCTCTATAAATGCAAATCGATCAATGCGTACAGGCTTTACTTTAATTGGCTGTGACAGAACAATTGTCCCCTTAGCCGAACGTAGAATAGCGTTCCAAACGCCTCGATCTTCTACACCTATTTTACAATCTCTGACATCACGTTTCGAGCTGTCTCCCACCACCTGATTTTTTTTATCGGGCTTTTGGTCTTCCCGGTTTGCGTGTACCACCGTGTTTGCCATCAAAAGACTTCTTTGCTGGAGCTTCTTCATCCATTCTGATAACATGACCTAGCCAACGCAGCCGTTGTATTTTGATGCGTGTAACTATGCTATCGTCGTCATACAGCTCGTGGTTCATACGTCGCCTATCTCTCTCCAAATACTCTTTCTCTCAAATACTCCAAGCAATGCCTCATCTGCTTTCACAAGTACCCATGCTTCAGAATCATAAAACAGCACGGGTAGTATCAGTGTCTTGTATAGTGTAATCTTCGTTTGTCGAGAGGTGGCCTTGTTTCTAAACTACTTACTTAGTCCAAAGTAGCATCTGTTTGCCAGTATTATTCTTCGCTTAATCTCATAACTGGTGTCATTCGTTTCGGTTACGGCGGTGCCGAGGTAGATAAAGTTACTGACTGTCTCAAAGTTGTAGTTCCCAACTTTCTCCATTTTCATTATCTGCTCGGTTGTACAAGGCTTTTTGGGAGTTGAAACCATCCATTTCGTCTTATCTCCATTTACTGCCAGACCCATTTTCACTGACTCTCTTTCGATTCTTCCAAAGGCTGCAGTTACTACTTCCAGTGACCGACCTATGATATCGATGTCGTCAGCATAGGTGAGTAGCATGTGTTCTTCTCCAGTAGGATATTAAAGAGATCACACGATAGGCAGTCTCCTTGTCTAAAACCTCATTTGGTATTAAATGGTTCGGAGAGATTCTTTCCTATTCTTATTGAGGAACGCTGAGTCATCCTGCAGAGTCTTATTTATTTTGCAGGGATACCAAACTCAGACATGGCTTGGAATACCTTTGAACGTAAAGGAGTATCGAAGGCGGCTTTGTAGTCAACAAAGATGTGGTAGGTGTTGATTTGTCCTTCTCGGGTCTTTTCCAGGATTTGGCGCAGAGTGAATATCTGGTCTAGGGTGGATTTACCAGGGCCCATTATCTCATTGACTTTAGGTTTTAATCTTTCACACAGTTCGCTCGAGAGTATCTTGTATGCGATGGGGAGGAGACTTATTCCTCTGTAGTTGGCACATTCCGTCTTGTCTCCTTTCTTTTGTACGGGACATAGTATGCTGAGGTTCCAATCATCGGGTATGCGTTCTTCCAGCCAGATTGCAGATAAGCTGATGATGCTGCCTTGTTGTTCTTTAGTCGGGTCACTGCTACTTGGACCTCATTCTGACTAGGAGGTAAACATTCTATACCATCATCAGGGATTGGTTCTGCGGTATCCTCTTCGCCGCCAACATCGGACACTAGCAGTTGGGTAAAATGTTCTTTCCATATCCTCAGCATGTTATCTGTGTCAGTGACCAGATTTCCTTCTTTGTCTCTGCAGGAGGATGTGCCTGCACCAAAGCCATCGGTTTGATGTTTAATTCTTTGGTAGAATTTCCGGACTTCATTCTGACTCCTGTACATTTTTTTTCTTCCTGCGGAATAGACGTTTCTCCTCTCTCCTTTTCTCCCGCTACCTCTCCTTCATCTGGCGCGTTACTACTGATTGCAGGGTTGCTCTATATGCCGCATTCTTGGCTTCAGTAGCATCTCGACACTCTTGGTTGTACCATGGGTTTCTTGGAGGACGCTTCGAAAGCTAAGACAACGGACTGGCTTTCGCCGCTGCTCCGTGGTGGCAGGTTCGAATCCCGGCCGGGCTCTGCCGAATTTTAATTTTTCAAGTTTTTTTGCCTGTTAGGGCGAGATCATTAAATTTTACAATTTTTAAACCCTCCACCATAAGATGGGGGGTATACTAATTTCGTCATTTTGTTTGTAACTTCTCAAAATATTCGTCTAAGACCCCATAAAGTATGTATATTATTGATCGTCGCGACATTTTATGTCGATCTAGCCATGTCCGTCCGACCATCCGTCTGTCTGCCGAAAGCACGCTAACTTCTGAAGGAGTAAAGCTAGCCGCTTGAAATTTTGCACAAATACTTCTTATTAGTGTAGGTCGTAGCTGCTATATAAACCGTTGTTGTGTGTTGACTTCTTGAGCCTCTAGAGTGTGCATTTCTTATCCGATTGGAATGAAATTTTGCACGACGTGTTTTGTTATGATATCCAACAACTGTGCCAAGTATGGTTCAAATCGGTCCATAACCTGATATAGCTGTTATATAAACCGATCTTGGGTCTTGACTTCTTGAGCCTCTAGAGTGCGCAATTCTTATCCGATTTGAATGCATTTTCGCACGAAGTGTTTTGTTATGATATCCAACATCTGTGCCTAGTGTGGTTCAAATCGGTTCATAACCGGATATAGCTGTCATATAAACAGATCTGGGAACTTGACTTATTGAGCTTCTAGAGGGCGCAATTCCTATCCGATTAGGCTGAAAATTTTCATGAAATATTTTATTCTTACTTTCAACAACTGTGTCAAATAAGGTTCAAATCGGTTCATAACCTGATATAGCTTTTATTATCCGATTTGCCTGAAATTTTGTACTACGGATCCTCTCATGACCATCAACATACGTGTTTATTATGATCTGAATCGGTCTATAGCCCGATACAGAGCCCATATAAATCAATCTCTCTATTTTACTTCTTAAGCCCCCAAAGGGCGCAATTCTTATTCGAATTGGCTGACATTTTACACAGGTCTCCAACATGTAATTTAATTGTGGTCCAAACCGGACCATATCTTGATATCGCTCTAATAGCAGAGCAAATCTTTTGTTATATCTTTTTATGCCCTCCACCATAAGATGGGGGGTATACTAATTTCGTCATTCTGTTTGTAACTACTCGAAATATTCGTCTGAGACCGCATAAAGTATATATATTCTTGATCGTCGTGACATTTTATGTCGATCTAGCCATGTCCGTCCATCTGTCCGTCCGTCCGTCTGTCTGTCGAAAGCACGCTAACTTCCGAAGGAGTAAAGCTAGCCGCTTGAAATTTTGCACAAATACTTCTTATTAATGTAGGTCGGTTGGTATTGTAAATGGGCCATATCGGTCCATGTTTTGATATAGCTGCCATATAAACCGATCTTGGGTCTTGACTTCTTGAGCCTCTACAGTGCGCAATTCTTATCTGATTGGAATGAAACTTTGCACGACGTGTTTTGTTATGATATCCAACAACTGCGCCAAGTATGGTTCAAATCGGTTCATAACCTGATATAGCTGCCATATAAACCGATCTTGGGTCTTGACTTCTTGAGCCTCTAGAGTGCGCAATTCTTACCCGATTGAAATGAAATTTTGCACGACGTGTTTTGTTATGATACCCAACAACTGTGCCAAGTACGGTTTAAATCGGTCCATAACCTGATATAGCTGCCATATAAACCGATCTTGGGTCTTGACTTCTTGAGCCTCTAGATGGCGCAATTCTTATCCGAATGGAATGGAATTTCGCACAACGTGTTTTGTTATGATACCCAACAACTGTGCCAAGTATGGTTCAAATCGGCCCATAACCTGATATAGCTGCCATATAAACCGATCTTGGGTCTTGACTTCTTGAGCCTCTAGATGGCGCAATTCTTATCCGAATGGAATGGAATTTCGCACGACGTGTTTTGTTATGATATCCAACAACTGCGCCAAGTATGGTTCAAATCGGTTCATAACCTGATATAGCTGCCATATAAACCGATCTTGGGTCTTGACTTCTTGAGCCTCTAGCGTGCGCAATTCTTACCCGATTGAAATGAAATTTTGCACGACGTGTTTTGTTATGATACCCAACAACTGTGTCAAATAAGGTTCAAATCGGTTCATAACCTGATATAGCTGCCATATAAACCGATCTGGGATCTTGACTTCTTGACCCCTAAAGGTCGCAATTATTATCCGATTTGCCTGAAATTTTGTACGACGGATCCTCTCATGACCATCAACAAACGTGTTTATTATGGTCTGAATCGGTCTATAGCCCGATACAGATCCCATATAAATCGTTCTCTCTATTTTACTTCGTGAGCCCCAATGGGCCCAATTCTTATACGAATTGGCTGAAATTTTACACAGGTCTCCAACATATAATTTAATTGTGATCCGAACCGGACCATATCTTGATATCGTTTTAATAGTAGAGCAACTCTTTTCTTATATCCTTTTTTGCCTAGAAGAGATGCCGGGAAAAGAACTCGACAAATGCGATCCATGGTGGAGGGTATATAAGATTCGGCCCGGCCGAACTTAGCACGCTTTTGCTTGTTTTGCCTAAGAAGATATGCCGGGAAAAGAACTCGACAAATGCGATCCATGGTGGAGGGTATGTAAGATTCGTCCCGGCCGAACTTAGCACGGTTTTACTTGTTGTTTGTTTCTCTTTCGAGACGAGCTGAATGATCGAAGATGCAAAGGAAAAGGAAAGCCAAAGGTAGCAACACACACCAACCACTATGGGACGCGTTTCGTCTTTGGTTAGAAGACTTTTCAACCATATTAAACGCATCTATGATACAATTTTTTATCATGGGCCAGAACGATTTTAATATCATGGGCGGGGCAGCGGTCATATTCTCTCTCTAGGCGTTCTCTCCTTGGTCTGCTCGTCTTTGTCTTCCGTCGGGGCATGGGCACAAATAAGGCTGATGTTGAAGAATTTGGCTTTTATGCGAATTGTGGCCAGTCTCTCATCCACCGGAGTAAAGCTGGAGACAAGGTGTTTCAGTCTCCGACTAACCACAAATCCACAGCAAAATTTATGCCTCGTGTTATGGCAGCGATAGTATAGTTCGTCACCGTTTGGTGTTGTAGTGACGCCATTCCCAGTCCATCGCACTTCCTGTAAGGCGGTTATGTCTGCCTTGTACTTCTCTAATACATCCGCCAGCGCGTATACTGCACCTTCTCTATAAAGAGTGCGGACATCCCAGGTGCAGATCCGCAAATCATGGTCCTTTTTTCGTTTGCGTGGGTCGTCAACGTTAGGGGGTCCGTTTTTACTATTCCTTTGTTTCTCATAGTAGTTCTCAGTTTTCCAGGGGCGGGTTACTGGCCCAGCGCCCCAACCGCATGGGTTTTGTGGGATTGCACACGTATCCGACGCTCGCCGCCCCTAACCTGGCCATTGGTTATTTGAAGGCGCCAATAACTCGCCTTGTCATCTCGAGCATCATTGGCACTCAGTATTTAATTAGGAGCCAGTGCCACTTGACTCCTCACTGAGACTCTCCTCTCGAAAATCGCTGACTGCCCGCGGCCGCATTTGCAGCTACTACGCATAAAAACGGAGCTTTCCATCATCCACAACCTGTGGTCGCGCTTGGTAGCTTTCAGCACCACACAAGTCGGAGCTCAAAGTTCCAGCCTGTGTGGTGCTCATAGTCATCCCGTATCTGCCGGGCTAATTTGTTATTAACCTAATAATATTTACACCTCTGAAAATGTTCTCTTTCTACTAAAAGTAAAATCCAAACTTGCTAACCTATAGTTAAGTTACTCATCTTTTACCTTCCTAAGAGCGTGGCTGTGTCTTAAAATTAAATTAACTGAAATCACTTGAGAAAAACTAAGCTAAGCTAAACCATAAAAATACGGCACAATCCGCTGACGCAACCTCATCGTGCATTGCACGCACTGACCCGGAAAATCTAATATGATTATCTGTTCAACGGCATTGGCATTGATGAATCCGATGATATATTAACTTGTGTTTGCAATTGTTTTGTCTTGGAGTCGTTACCTAACCTCAATCCATCAGGTCATCACCATGCGAGTTTAGGTCAACAGGAATCAGCTTCGTAGCAGCCACTTCAGCCTTCTAACCCATCTATGTTTCCTCACGAATCAGCTTTTCATTTTGATTCTTGGAGCCGAATAACGATTCCGGAAATAACACCGCGCCAAGCAATAAGTCGAAAAAACAGCTTCAATTACAACAATTGGAAGAAGAGATGCTTCTTCATTAAGAATTTTTCGGCATAAATATGAGCTTTTGTATGCAAATGATGAATGTAACGAAAATCTGGAAAATGAAGGAGTGCAAATTGTACTCCGAGGTAGACAACAATTCTGGTCAAATTTCAAATCCATCGTGTGTGAAAAATTGCCAACAAAAACAATATCAAAATTATCAACTGCATACTGTAAATAACATTTCTCTTGACAGGGATTTAGCAGCAGTATGCAGGAATGAATAAACACCGCATCCACGACATCCCCCCATTCACCTCTCATCAGATGCTAGCAGAATGATGAGCACAGATGTGCTGCCGAATTTAGCAGATACACCAACCATTGTCAACATTCAAACACCTCAACGTCAAAGCACTCATATTCACCACACTAACAATGAGTTGAACATATCCAGTAGAATAAATCAAAACAAAGAACACAATGATATACTGGACAAAGAGCGTAAGAAAGAACAAGAGCTGGCGTACGCATATTCACCATACTAACAATGAGTTGAACATACCCAGTAGAATAAATCAAAACAAAGAACACAATGATATACTGGGCAAAGAGCGTAAGAAAAAACAAGAGTTGGCGTTAGAGCGTAATACGGGATGACGAGTGACAAATTTTAAATACACAACATATTTGAATTGCTTACGATATTTCGTTTTTCCTTTATTCCAACTTTCGGTTGCAAAGAAACAAAGCAAAATACGAAAAAATGTTCGAAGGAATGCCCGAATCAAAACAGAATAACCAGAATATGGAGCAACCCTCAATGCGAATCCAATTGGAATGCAATAAAAATGTTGTGTCTTTAACGCGAGTTAAAGACAAATTAAATGTTTATATGGATGAAATTAAATTGGATTGCAACAGGATTTAATAATTCTTCCAGGCCAGTACCATGCAACGGGGTTAATTGTGTATCATTACCATCGCGCCCTTGATCACTCTAGCCATGAGAGGGTTATAAATGAAATCCGTCAGAAATACTTTATACTAAGGTTGCGAGTGATTTACAAGATTATACGCAGAAACTGTCAGCAGTGTAAAATGATTCGACCATGAATTCACCCCAAATGGCAGCTCTCCCATCAGCTCGTCTGGGAGCCTTTCAACGGCCGTTTACCTTTGTTGGAGTGCATTATTTTGGGCCTATTCTTATTACATTTGGTAGAAAATCATTAAAAAGTTGAGGAGTCATATTTACTTGCTTGACGATTAGAGCAGTTCATATTGAAATTTCCTACACGCTAAATACAGACTCCTTCCTAATGGCCCTTCGGAATTTCATAGCTAGACGTGGATATCCCGCAGAAATTTACAGCGACAATGGGACAAATTTTCGTGGTGCAGATCGTTTTTTGAGGGAGGAGTTAAAAAATATTGAAGTATCTAATGTCAGTACAGAAATGGCAAGTAAGGGTATTACATGGAAGCTTAATCCGCCTGCTGCTCCCCACATGGGGGGAGCATGGGAGAGGTTAGTCAGATCAATCAAGTCGATTCTATATACAATTTGCCCCTCCCAGATATTTAATGATGAGAGTTTAAAAAGTGCATTAATGGAAGTGGAAATGATAATTAATTCACGACCTCTTACATCCGTTTCGCTTGATTCAGAAGATCAAGAAGCCATCACCCCAAACCATTTTATTCTGGGCAGCTCAGTGGTTTTTGTAATCCTGACAACCTTGACCATAGGATGTGCCTCAAACAAAGCGAGTTGTTAGCAAATTAACGGTTTGTGAAGGAGATGTTACCAAAATTACGCGTCGCAGTAAGTGGTTTCGAATCACTAAGCCCATTGATGTAGGTGATATTGTGGTGGTCGTGGATGAAAATTCTGAAAGAAACGTGTGGCTCAAAGGAAAAGTAATCGAAGTTGTGAAGGCTAAGGATGGACAAGTACGTCGTGCTAAAGTTAAAACTAAACATGGAATCTGCAGTAAAGTTAAAAATAATTTGAATTTAACGTAAATGAAGCAATGCTAATTTGTTTTTAACCTAATAATATTTTCAACTCTGAAAATGTTCTCTTTGTACTAAAAGTAAAATCCAAACTTGCTCACCTATAGTTAAGTTACTCATATTTTACCTTCCTAAGAGCGTGGCTGTGTCTTAAGATTAAATTGACTGAATTTACTTGAGAAACCCTAATGTACATTGATAAACCCTAAAAAATTATTGAATTATTAAATTGTTCGCTTTCAGAATTTTAAAGTTTGCTCTTAAAACTTCGTTTTACATTCAACAGCTTGTGTATGTCACTTAAATCCCCAAAAACGCAGTGTAAACGGACAGGATTCTATTTTGCGTTTAGTTAAACCCAGATCATAAAAATTTCTATGTAAACTTGCTATTAGCTCAAATTAACTCAAATCAGTCGAAGTAAATGCAATTTATTATTATTGGGAATGGGCCAACATACCGGCAGATTACATTCGTGCTGCTTGCAGTTCATTTCTTTAACGACTCAGAACAAAAGTTAAGGCAAAATGTGGTCATATTGCGCAAAAGTGAAAATGTGGTCGTTTGAATTGGAAACACTACCTGTCAGTTACGCGGTAAATCTAAATAACATGCATTTGTTCTTAATAATATAAATGTGTTTATTTAGATTATTTATGTACGCATTAATCGGCAATCGCTCCACGGATAGATGTACGATCGATCCGTAGAGCGAATACAGATTCGGATCATTACCTTGTTACAGCAAAGGTTCGCACCCGTTTGAACATGACGAGGAAAGTACGATCTGACACTGCACGAAAGCTGGACATTGAAAAGCTGCAAACACAACAAATGGCAGTGGCATACTCCACTCGACTGACCAACTGCTTCATGAAAGCACTCCTTGTTCGCAGTGTCAAACTATTACCCACTCCATGGAAAATGCCGCGAAATCCGTACTTGGGTACCGGTAGCCTCCTCCAAAAAACCCATGGTATGACCAAGAGTATCGAGATGCTACTGAAGCCAAGAATGCGGCATATAGAGCAACCCTGCAATCAGTAGCAACGCGCCAAATGAAGGAGAGGTATCTGGAGAAAAGAAGAGAGGAGAAACGTCTATTCCGCAGAAAGAAAAAGGAAATGGAAAGACGTGAGTGCGAGCGAATTGAGATGTGCAGAAGTCAGTATGAAGTCCGGAAATTCTACTAAAGAATTAAACACCAAACCGATGGCTTTGGTGCAGGCACATCCTCCTGCAGGGACAAAGAAGGAAATCTGGTAACTGACACAGACAACATGCTGAGGATATGGAAAGAACATTTTACCCAACTGCTAGTGTCCGATGTTGGCGGCGAAGAGGATACCGCAGAACCAATCCCTGATGATGGTATAGAATGTTTACCTCCTAGTCAGAATGAGGTCCAAGTAGCAGTAACCCGACTAAAGAACAACAAGGCAGCAGGAGCCGACGGGTTACCCGCTGAACTATTTAAGACCGGAGGCGACACGCTGATAAGGGTTATGCATCAGCTTATCTACGCAATCTGGCTAGAAGAACTCATACCCGATGATTGGAACCTCAGCATACTATGTCCCGTACACAAGGACAGGAATGTACACAAGACGGAATGTGCCAACTACAGAGGAATAAGTCTCCTCCCCATCGCATACAAGATACTCTCGAGCGTACTATGTGAATGATTAAAACCTAAAGTCAATGAGATAATTGGGCCCTATCAATGCGGCTTTAGACCAGGTAAATCCACCCTAGACCAGATGTTCACACTGCGCCAAATCCTGGAAAAGACCCGAGAAGGACAAATTAACACCTACCATCTCTTTGTCGACTACAAAGCCGCCTTCGATACTCCTTTACGTTCAAAGGTATTTCAAGCCATGTCTGACGTTGGTATCCCTGCAAAATTAATAAGACTGCAGGATGACACTTGCTGATACGCGTTCGTCAGTAAGAATATAAAAGAATCTCTCCGAACCATTTAATATCAATATTAAATACGAGATAATACGAGATGCAGATGTGAATAGATATGGCACACTAATCACAAGAGAGCACATGCTACTCGCCTATGCCGACAATATCGATATCATAGGTCGGTCACCGGAAGTAGTAACTGCAGCCTTTGAAAGAATCGAAAGAGAGTCAGTGAAACTGGGTCTGGCAGTAAATGGAGATAAGACGAAATGGATGGTTTCAACTCCCAAAAAGCCTTGCACAACCGAGCAGATAAAGAACATGGAGAAAGTTGGGAACCACAACTTTGAGATAGTCAGTAACTTTATCTACCTCAGCACCGCCGTAACCGAAACGAATGACACCAGTTTTGAGATAAAGCGAAGAATAATACTGGCAAACAGATGCTACTTTGGACTAAGTAAGCAGTTTAGAAACAAGGCCACCTCTCGACAGACGAAGACTACACTATATCTGAAGCATGGATACTTGTGAAAGCAGATGAGGCAGTACATGGAGTATTTGAGAGAAATATTCTTCGTAAAATATATGGACCAGTTTGCGTTAACGGAGAATATAGGCGACGTATGAACCACGAGCTGTATGACGACGATAGCATAGTTGCACGTATCAAAATACAACGGCTGCGTTGGGTAGGTCATGTTGTCAGAATGGATGAAGAAGCTTCAGCAAAGAAGCCTTTTTAAGGCAAACACGGTGGTACACGCAAACCGGGAAGACCAAAAGCCCGATGGAAAGATCAAGTTGTGGGAGACACCTCGAAACTTGGTGTCAGAGATCTTAGAATGAGCGCAGAAGATCAAGGCGCTTGGAACGCTATTCTACGTTCGGCTAGTGGAACAAATATTCTGTCATAGCCAATTAAAAAAAATCGGCAATTACTTTGGATGCCCTTTTCGGGATCTGAGGACGACAAGCACAACAAAAGGAATGTAGCCAAGCTTTTTTTGTACATAAATTAACGTTTATTTCCAAAAATTTCAATAAATTAAAATTTTTTCAAAAGCCAGGTAGATGCTACTTGTCATTTGTTTAGTTTTGCAACAAACATATGTTCAAATCAACTCTGATTTTCAAAAATTATCGGTAACCAATTTAAAAAATTCGATACGATATCTTTGTAGCACGGTAATATATCCATTTGATACGTGACGTAATCTCATTCGATACAAAAGCGTACTCGATCACGTATCACGGCAATTCGGCCCCAGATCTAAAGCCGCATTGATAGAGCCCAATTATCTCATTGATTTTAGATTTTAATCTTTCACGCAGTACGCTCCAGAGTATCTTGTATGCGATGGGGAAGACTTAATCCTCTGTAATTGCCACATTCTATCTTGTATCCTCCCTTGTGTACGGGACATGGTAGGGTGAACAATCGATTAATCGTAATTCGAATAATCATAGTCGTTGAAATAGTCGAACAATTAAAAATGAAATATTTTCAAATAAATTTAGAACGGCGAATAGATTAACCATTTTGATAATAAGAAGCTTGAATTGTGTCATATGTTTGAATTTTTTTATTTTTCATTTGGTAAGATTCCATGGGCAAAGAAACATTCGATTAGGATGAGAATTTGTTTGCTTCCTCAAGAGAAAGATCAAATAAACTGGATCCATTTGTTTTATTAACAATTCATACCGCCATATATGAAAACTATTTCAAGGATAAAATCTCAGAAATATCCCGTTTTGTTTCTTAGAAATAGCAATCCAATCGCCAACCTTTTTCGATCACGTTGTATATAACGTTGAACATAAATTTTTCAAACAAACGATTAACCGAATAATCCAAAAATACAAATAAATGTATACCAAGCTATATTTATTTACAGGTAGTGGCAGTTTCCCAACAACAAAATATTGAGAACACTATCTGTCAAAATCGGTAATTAGTGCAACTCTGATTTTGAGTATGTAACTAGTTTGCGCCATTTTTCATTGTTTGTGTATGATATGGTTCTTAACTATAAAACACAACCAATACTCGTTGACAGATAGTGTACTTCGCGAGAAAAAATTGTACTCAGCTGTTTACGGTACACTACCTGGTAATTACGTCATGATGTACACTCTAGTGATAGAATTCTGAGGTTCCAATCATAAAACAATTTTCTACATCGCCTATGCATGTGTCGATACCTTACTTTCTTTTTTTACCAAACTGTAATTACAGATCAGCAATCTATTGTAATGTAAAGAAATATGTTGGTGAATAAAGAAATTATTATTATTATATTATATATACATCGCCTATGCATGTGTCGATGGCGTCACACTCGAATGTGCGAAGAGGAATGGAAGCAAATCGGCCTGCGACACAGACAATTGGCCAAAGTGGCTATTGAGTGTCAAATTTTGGGTCTCATACAGTTCTCTGATGAATACTAGTCCAAACAAAGGTGAGACAATTGTTGAGTATTACGATAACATGTTTGCTATTGGTCGCCGTGGTGCTCCAGACGGTAAAGTGATAATTAAATATATTATTAACTGTTTACATGATGAGGGTTTATGGAGAACCCTATCCGCAATGTCATTCGTTACGTGTTTAGAATTATTGAAATCACTAAAAGAGATAATGTCAATGCAAGAGTTAATACATACGCTCAAAATACGCACAAGTGCGACAGAATATACCGGAAAAGAAAGACTTTGAACGTAAAACAAAAAAGCACACAAGTGACAATGAATCGAAAAACGACCATAGTTATTCGGTGTGTTATAATTTGCCCCGAGAAAAGACACACATCTCGAAATTGTTCTAAGCCACCGAAGAAGACAAAAGAATCGGATAATGAATACCAAAAACGTTAAATTAAATTATTTGAGTTTCATTGCAATGATCGATTTGGGAAGTGCGGTTTCATTGCCAAAAAAATTGAATTGTGAATTTATGCCATGTTGTAAATCACTCCAAGGTTTCGCGGGAGGCGAATATCGTTGTGCGCGTGAGACAGCAAGCATTAAATTAATAATAGACGGACAATGCTATGATTGTGAACTTTTTTGTTGTCGATGATAAAGAAATGAACCGTGAAGTTTTAATTGGATTGGACATTATGGTGAATGGTAATGGAAAATGGGAAGTGTCAGAAAAACATATCATGGCAATCCTGAAAACAGATGTTCAACATAAAGATTGATATTCTATTGTGCTTTCGGAATAGTCGCGGAAATCTTTAATTGATTCGCCAGCGGAATTTGACAGTTATGTTTTGATTTTCATACCAAAGGACGTTTCTGACGTGCACTTGTGGTTTTATTATTATTTTTCGCAAATAAATAAAATAATAAAAAGAAAAAACGAACCATTGAAACCAATAAAACAAAAATGATGCCGACAATGATGTCAAGCGTTGCCACTAAAATTTCTTTTTGCCATTTTCCTCACTATGAACAGAGGACTACTTTTTTATCCCATTTTTCTCCAGCGTTTCGCCGACGTTTTCTTTATATTGAGTTTGACAGCATTCCGCCCGAAAAGCTGAACGGAATACTCAGCTGAAGTCTGAACGGGTAATTTATCCAGAACGTCGTTATTCTAGATAGATGCCATTTTTATACAAATGCACTTTATAGTACTAAAATAAAATACAGCTATTCCAATTCCTACGATTCCAAAATCAAATAAGAACAAATATTGACAATAGGGTTGTTTTAATTACCCATAAGGCAGATTTTCTCGTTTAGTTTGTATCATGGCGAAACAATTAAAGGTGGTCTCACACAACAAACACAATATGGTGCAATCCGCCATCTTCTCAACAAGCTGATCGATGTTTTGCCAACACGCGCAAAGAATTTCGTGTTCGTGTGTGTATACATGTGCGTACATGAGCCGAGAAAGAAGATAACAACAAAGAGAGTGCTAAAAAATCTAACATCTTGATACTGTCAAACCTGACCGGCTGTTAACAGCTTCTCGCGTGAGACCACCTTATTAAATCCGCCTTGAGCTTGTATGGAGAAAAATTCTATCCCCGATTAGATAAGTGGCTAATCTTATCGCTATTAATTTAAACATATGCTGTTATCATTCAATTTGAATGACAAAAATAAAAATATTTTTTCTTCTGGAATGCCAAAATTGCTTAAGGCTCCATTACACGACATGTAGTTGTCTTATGACATGTCAAATTTAGCATATGTTGAGTTGTACATGTCGTGTGATACAAACGAAACTTACATACGAAAATCACTTTTCAGATCAGCACATGTAATTAGATTTCGATTAGAATGTGCACTATTCCTTCTGACAAAAACATACAGAAATCAGCTGTTTTTGTTGTCAGTCGAATGAAAGCAACCCCAAATTAAATTATTTTCACGAATTTATGATTTAACTAGCTTTCTCGCAACTTTTACAATTATTACGCATAAAAAAATAACATACAGGTGTGACAAACATTTTCAATTACATTTGAATACAAAAAGTGACATGTTATAACACCTTTACATGCCGTGTCATAGCGCCTAAAGGATTTTAATAAAATCACATCAGGATAAATTCATTTACAGGTAGTGTACCGCAAGCAACTGAGTACAATTTTTTCGATCTAGTAACATATTCAAATTCAGAGTTGCACCACACACTGATTTTGACAGATAGAGTCCTCGGTGTTTTGTCGTTGGCCAACTGCTCATACCTGTAATTGAATTTAACTTGAAATCACAATTATGAACTACGAGAAACATTTATTTAAAGATAAAATGATTTATTTTGTTTGTTTTATTGATATATGTTTATTTCGGATGTGTGTTAGTGCTGCCAACACTAAAGTACAAAGCATTAAGCGGGAAGAGCGTTTAATTCGCAGAAAACCCGGGGAACCAACCTATGCATCGCAAGAGTTGCTTACGATTTGTATTCGCAAGCTTCCGTGAAATGACTCGTACTATGTTCGTTTTTCACCGCTTAAGACCCATGTTTTCCTCGATTACTTTTATCAAAAACTACGCAAATAACAATGATAAAATTAAAATTTTACCATAAGTAATTAGGGAATATCTTACTGCATGAAATCAGAAAGTTTTTCTGCTTTAAAATCTGTTATCTAAAAAAAAATAATCAGCGGAAAATATTGCGAAAATCGAATATAGCACCAGCCTAATATCGGAACAGGGTTGAATGTGTTGTGACAATTGTTCGGGCGAAAAGACGAACTCAGTACTAGCCTTAAACCAATACTTTTTTTGACAACCGTTGATGCCTACCTGAACTTTTTAAGTATGTTCTTTGTCACCAGCACCAAGTACTATTCGTACCTTGTAATTATTGTTGGCACCTAGTTACTTAGGACTTTTACATCGCTATTGTGTATTCTTTGAATTAGCGATTGAAACAAATCTTTGTCAGAAAAGACATAATAAATTGCAGGAAACTTTGTTCGGAGAGATTATCTCGAATATCAATTCGACAGTGAAAACCAATTTTTGGCTGGTTTTACAAATTCCACTGGAAACAACCCTTCAATAAGTGTTTAAATTTATCACCATTATTTATCTGAATTAGGCGTCAGCCAACCTTTCATATCTTATAACAAAGATTCTTGTAATGGGCACTCTGTCAGACTTTGGCCAAATAGCAATGAAATGGGATCCAAAAAATCTCGAAATACGCACGATGTCGGTTGAGAAAACACTGGAGCCGCTTGTTTTACAAGTTACCACTCTGGTCAACACAAAAGGACCTAGTAAAAAAAAGAAAGGTATGTTATTACCCCCATGAGTATGTATGTACATATTTAAACAAAGAAAAAGTTAATTGTTTGGTGCAGTTGCCAGACCTTTTACCTCAAAAATAATTGAGTTTAAAATTCCCTGGCGATTATTTTGCTTTCGTAAGCATTGAATGAAAGTTATAAAAACATTTTTGCATCACAGTATCAAAGCACATCACATCACACAGGTACTATGTTCGTTTTCGCTGTTGAAATCCCGTGTTTTTCCCTATTACTTTTTTTAAACATTGCAAAAATCTCAATGATAAAAAAACCATTTTATTAAAATTATACCGCAAGCAATGAGAGAATGCCCTACTGAATAAAATCAGCAATATTTTGCTTTAAAATCTATTATCTATAAAAAGTAATCGCCGAAGAATACCGCAAAAAACGAATATAGTTCCAGCCTTAATGTCGTCCTCGAAATATGATAGCGTCGGACAAATAAAGGTTTCTAAAAATTTTGCATGTATATATGTATGTATATTACTGATGTAGGTCATTAGTGATTGCAAATGGGCCAAATCGTTTCCAATATAAAGTTATCCTACGATTTGACTTCATGAGTTTCCTAGAAGCATTGCATTATGACAGACTTCATTAACCCATAGGGGTCAATAAAAATATATTGTAGAATTGTGCTCTACTTTCCCTGCTTGATTCTGTTTAGTATCCAGATCCAAGCACTCTGCAACTAAGATTGGGTGCGTCCAGAGGGATCTGGGTCCGAGGTGAGTGGGTCTGGCTAGGCGGTTATTAGAGGACTTGTGTCTTGTGGTGGCAGGTCACAATCGGGACACACATCCTGCACGTTGGCATCAATCCTTGCTCTTTAGGAGGTGAGGAGGCATCCACCGGATCGTAATTGAGCCAGAACCACTATGTTTGCCGGGGGAGGACAATTTCTTTTAGGTGCAATGGGAGGCGGTCGTTCTCCAAGGACCACATTCACCCGGTAGATATTCACCGCATCTGCTGTCGTGTCTGCATGAATGTTGTCTAGACCCGATTGATATGCCGCTTGATCTAGAGGTTCTCTAGATAATGTAGATCCACCTTAAGGATACTGGGCGGTGGATACCTATCCACAAGATGAAGATTTGGAAGAAGGTATTGCTTAGACAGCACGTAGTTATGTCTTCGCACGTGAGAATTGATGAGACAGGCCGTCGCATTGTGACATATCTGAATATTATTCCACTGCATGTCACAGAGCTGACCAGACCACACTGGCGCTGCATAACTTACCACTGAACGGCCAATTGCTTTGTACGGGTTGGTTTGAACAAGGTTTCTTTGTTAGCACGCAAAGTGCTGCCGGCATGTGACTTGAGGACCTTGTTTATTCAGATTTATTGCAGCGAAATAAGAGGAAAGTTCGTTGAGTTAGACGTTCAATCCATCGCAGATGTCATCAATGGGGGGGCCTGATGACATGATCGTGCAATCGTCCTTATATGATACGATCTCTATGCCGTCTGTAGGGGGTGGAATGGAGGATATGTAGAGGTTAAACACCGCTGGAGATATCACCCCGCCTTGAGGAATTTCCTGTTTCACTCTACGGTGCTTCGACTTCTTATCCCTAAGTTCCACAAATGACTGACGACCACACAGATAAATCGCGACCCAGCGTTTCAGTCCTGGCTGGAGGGACTTATTGGCGATGTCCTCAAATAGTTTGGCGTGGCTTACCATGCTTTCCGTCACATCACACGGCCTGGGCGGGTTGAAGCCACGGCAAATGTGTGCGGTGATGGCATGCAAGCAGTTTATGTGCCATGAAGTCTTCGAAATCCATGCTGCAGCTCGGCGAATGGAAATTCTTCAAGGAGGCTCGGGAGGAGTAGTTCCTCAAGCGTTGCCGTTGTAGCCACATTTTCATGTTGGGGTGGTGATCCTCGTCAAGCTCTTGTAGGTGAGCACTCTCGTTCCGGTCCAAAGGACCGATCGCGGCAGGATCATTGTAGCCATTGGTTATTTAAAGGCGCCAATAACCCGCCTTGTCATATCGAGCATCATAGACACTCGGTATTTGTGCAAGAGTTGGTGCCGCCCGGTCTCTCACTGAGACTCTTCACTCGATACAGCTGATTGTCCGCGACTGCCGTTGCAGCAGCTCCATAAGGATCATTCCACTATCCGATTCTTTTTTGAACCGTTGAGTGAAGCGGACGTGTTGTTATTTCACTCCGCAAGAGTTTTCCTGTAACTCGTAATATGTCATTATGTTTGGAAGAAAAATTTAAGTCACTCAAGGATGGCTGCGATAGCTGTATCCATTAGGCGGTTGATTATCAGCCTCTGTTTCCAGTGGAGCGGCAGATCTAGAGCTTGCGAGTAGGCTTAGAATGGACTCAAAAGACCCAACAGCTGCGGTGAAGGTATCAGGCCGTAGCAAGTTGTCTGCTACTGAAACCTCCACAGCTTGCCTGATCATCGTTAGAATAGTTTCAGCCTTGGAGAAAATTCTGCAGAAGTGTCCTTCGGCTAAACAGAAGAAAGGCGGATTTGGCACAAAATCCGCACATCTATCCCATCAAGACCAGAAAAGGAAGTGGAAACTGCGGAGAATTTTGACAAAATAGTCGTGCGGATTACAAAGGTCCTGAATGCCTCGCTTGTGTCAGCATGTCCTAGTGCCAAGAAAAAGGGGAAACAGCGACTGCCATGGTAGTCTAAGAAAGGACTGAAGAAAACTCTTCAACAGAGCAAAAGCCACAAGAGCACCCCACGATTGGGACATCTATGAGGCTGAACTAAGAAAATAAAAGGGCGAACTGAGAAAGGCTCAAAACAAATCCTGGGTAGTTTCTGCATCTCCGTGGAGGATACATCTGAGGCCTCTAGACTAAGGAAGATTCTGTCTTGAGACCTATTACGGTGGGGTATATTCAGAAGTCAGAGAATGTATGGTGAGGAAACACTAGAACTAATCGTTGATACACATTTCCCGGCAAATTCTGCAACGGACAACGAGGCGCCAGAAGAGGTTGTCACTGGTATGTATTCGTCGGATGTTATTAGGGAAATTGTGTCTGAGCCGAAAATCCTTTGGCCGATATTCAGTTTAAACTCCTTTAAGTCCCGAGGCTCTGATGATGTATCACATGTTAAATTACAAGCTGTGTCTGATAGACTAGTTCCCTGGCTTAGGGAGATATACTCTACGTGTATCAGAATATCATAAAACCATGTGGGATAGAGGGACACGAAGGTCATTTGGTCATACCACACGAAGAAGAAAGATTTTCGTCCTATTAGTCTGCCATCGTTTATGCTGAAGACTCTTAATAGGTTGATTGAAACATATTTTAGGGCAAATATCCCTAGAGATCACCTGTCGCGGCAGCAGCATGCATATAGTAAAGGCAAATCCACTGAAACAGCCCTTCACGACCTAGTCGGCTACATAGAGGGTTTCTCGCTGTAAAGGAATATATAATGGTAGCATTTATTGACATTGAAGGTGCTTTCAATAATGTAAAACCGGCGTCAATCATGAAGGAGTTGGAGTTTTAGGCATCAACTCTACCGTAAGAAAGTTTATTATTAATTTACTTACTAAAAGATGCACTATGGCAGGGATCTGTGGATCTAAAAAGATGGGTCAGCAGACGAACACCTCAAGAAGATGCACTGTCTCCTCTACTTTGGAATATAGCCGTTAACAATATTTTATTGTCTCTGGAAGAAAAAGTTGTAAAAGTAGTCGCGTATGATGATGAAGTGGCAATTGCGGTTAGAGGAAGTTTCCCAGCACTCTAAGAGATATACTTCAGGAAGCTCTACGTGCTACAGCAAAGGGGGCTACCGAAAGTGGTCTAGTTATAAATCCGTGCAATACAGAAGTAGTTCTTTTCAGCAGGAGATACAAGTTGCCTACAGTGGAACCTGTCTCCTTGGGAGAAGGGAGTATTCCTTTTACAGAAAGCGCAAAATACCTGTGTGTTTGGCTGAAATTTAACTTCAAATCCAACATTTTGGAAAGGGAATGAAGGACAACTCTTGGCATATACACCTGCAAGAGACAATCCCATGGCACCCGGTTGTACGCACCGGATTGACCCGATGGAATCTTCATCGGCAAGGGCTGCCGCCTCAGTGTACGTGTTCGTCTTTTT
This sequence comes from Stomoxys calcitrans, assembly GCF_963082655.1. Classification (NCBI taxonomy): domain Eukaryota; kingdom Metazoa; phylum Arthropoda; class Insecta; order Diptera; family Muscidae; genus Stomoxys; species Stomoxys calcitrans. The sequence goes on along the minus strand of NC_081553.1, from coordinate 158,554,487 downwards.
TCGTCATGGGAGAGGCACATCCCGGAGTGCCTTCTCCGTATGCTTCTGGTCCGTGCCGGGATTGAAAAGAACCCCGGACCCTGGTTCTGTTCCGTTTGCCAGAACCGCCTTCATCATCGGTCAGTGTCGGTGAGGTGTAACCGGTGCTTGGAGTGGGTACATTTCCGTTCTTGCTCTGGCCTAACTTCGCTACGGGAGTATAGTCATACTGGCTATGTCGCTAGGTGCTGTGCGAACATAGCCAGCAGTGGGTCACAAGCGTCGCCGTCGACGCCTTCGGCGTCCTCGTCATCGGACTATGTGACCCCCCCGACCTCTCCCGTACGGCAATTTATGCAACGACAGCACCCTAGCCCTACTATTGACAGGCCAGTGCCGGGAAGTGTATCGTTCTTGCAGTTAAACTGCAATGGACTGCGAGGCAAGATTGATGAGATTGTAGATTTTAAGAGTCGGAAGAGCATATCGGTCGCAGCGATCCAGGAGACAAAGCTGACTAACACCTGCAGCTTGCACAGTTGTCACGGCCACAATGTGCTACGTAAGGATCGCTCAAGGAATGGAAGTGGGGGATTGGCCTTCGTTATACACCATTCCGTGCAGTATAGACCTATCTCGTCTGCGCTTGACGCTAGTGACCCATACATGGAAATTATGGGGGTAGCAGTCAGGTCTGGTACTGCCGAGATAGAGATATAAAACGTGTATATACCGCCGGTTGGTAGCTGTGTCCCGATTAATGGCCAGGCCTACAGCCCCGACATAAGTGGGTTGCTATCTGGCCATAGTCGTCTGGTTCTGGGGGATTTTAATGCACATCACTCGTCATGGCATTCTCCCCTAGGTAACGACCAGCGTGGCATAGCTTTGGCAGAGCAGATAGATAGCTCCACGTTTTGCACGGTGAATGAGGATGACCCCACTAGGATTACGAGGAGGTGCAGCAGCTCGCCAGACATCTCAATCGCATCCCCTGATCTCCTGAGTGACGTATCCTGGCAAGCCGTCATCTCTTTGGGGTCAGAACACCTCCCCATAATCCTCACCATCGACCGACCACCCGACTTCATAACCTCTGAGCGCCGGACGTTCATCAATTACAAAAAGGCCAATTGGACTGGCTTCAGAGAGTATACCAATCGCCGCTTCAATGAACTGCCACCCCCCTGTGATGTGCTTGTGGCCGAGAGGAAATTCCGAGACATCATCAACGCAGCAGCCGCTCGCTTTATACCAGCCGGTCGAATACCGCAAGTGCGACCCAATTTCCCGGCGCAAGCAGTGGTACTCGTATTCGTGCTTTGGACCCCGCTAACCCCAGAATCAGCGAGCTGAATCTGGAAATAAACAGGGTAGTCAACGAACATTAGCGGAATTTGTGGGTGGAACACTTGGAGCAATGTAACTTAGGCACCGGTGCAGGCAAACTGTGGGCCACTGTTAAGTCTCTCTCGAACCCCGGTAGACGGGACGAGATAACCGTGACTGATCCGAAGAGATACGCCAGGTTGTTCAACCGTCAATTTATTGTGCATCCCGAGAGAGACAGGGCAAGGAGGAGAGCCATTCGCCGTATTCGTGGTCTCCGAGCCGATGAACAGCCATCACAATTTACCGTGGGCGAAGTTACGAATGTCATCCGTAGCGCCAAATCTTCCAAGGCGTTGGGCCCCGACGGAATCTCTACATTGATGCTGAAGAATCTGGATTTATCTGGAGTTGAGTACCTTACCACTGTCCTTAACCTGTCATTGAACACTCTTATAGTTCCCGATGTCTGGAAAATGGGCAGAGTGATCCCGCTACTAAAGCCTGGTAAAGACCCGAGTTTGGGGGAGTCGTACAGACCGATCTCCCTTCTCTCACCAGTGGCTAAGACGCTTGAGGCATTACTCCTCCCGAGCCTCGTAGGAAAATTTCCATTCGCCGAGCATCAACACGGATTTCGGAGACTGCACAGCACAACAACAGCTTTGCATGCCGTCACCACACACATTTGCCGTGGCTTCAATCAACCCAGGCCATGTGATAGGACGGTCCTCGTGGCACTGGACCTATCAAAGGCATTCGACACCGTCAGCCATGCCAAATTATTTGAGGACATCGCCAACACGTCCCTCCAGCCAGGCCTGAAACGTTGGGTCGCGAATTATCTGTGTGGCCGCCAGTCATTTGTGGAATTTAGGGATAAGAAGTCAAAACACCGTAGAGTGAAACAGGGAGTTCCCCAAGGTGGGGCGATATTTCCGGCTCTGTTTAACCTCTACCTATCCTCCATCCCACCTCCTCCAGACGGCATAGAGATCGTATCATATGCGGACGATTGTACGATCATGGCATCAGGCCCCCACCCATTGATGACATCTGCGATAGGTTGAACGTCTACCTCAACGAGCTTGCCTCATATTTCGCTGCAAGAAATCTGAAGATATCCGCCACCAAATCTTCAGCCACACTGTTCACTACAAATACGCGTGAGGTGAATTCTGAGCTGACTGTGATGGTCGATGGAGAAATGATTCCGACCATCAAGTGTCCCAAAATACTTGGCGTCACATTTGACAGCTCCTACACTTTCTCCCCACATGCCACAGCAATCTGCAATAAAGTCAAAAGTAGAAACAAGGTCCTCAAGTCACTCGCTGGCAGCACTTGGGGTGCAGACAAAGAAACCTTGTTGACCACGTACAAAGCAATTGGCCGGTCTGTGGTAAGTTATGCAGCGCCAGTGTGGCCACGTCAACTTTGTGACACGCAGTGGAATAATATTCAGATCTGTCAGAATGCCGCCCTCCGAACTGCGACGGGCTGTCTCCTTAGTTCTCATGTGGACCACCTCCATCAGGAGACAAAGATCCTACCAGTGCGAAGACATAACTACATGCTGTCTAAGCAATACCTTTTGGGCTGTTATCGCAGAAATCATCCAAATCATCATCTTGTGGATAGATACCCACCGCCCAGAAGCCTTAAGGTAGATCTACACGATCTAGAGCGTGAGGTCCAGCGCTACAAGAGAGAACCTCTAGATCAAGCGGGTCTGAACAACATTCATGCAGACACGGTAGCAGACGCGTTAATTGGCTACCGGGTGAATGCAGTCCTTGGAGAACGACCGCCACCCATTGCACGCGAAGAAATCGACCTCCCCCGGCAAACCAGAGTGGTTCTGGCTCAATTACGTTCCGGCAGATGCAGCCGCCTCAATTCCCAAAGAGCTAGGATTGATGCCGACGTGCAAGATGTATGTCCCGATTGTTACCAGGGACCGCACGATACACGTCACCTGTTTAACGGCCCGGCCAGACCCACTCGACTCAGACCCAGATCCCTGTGGACACACCCCATCTTAGTCGCGGAGGTCCTAGGTCTTGACACTCAACAGATTCAAGCAGACGAAAGATAGTACACAATAAACTGCTACAACAACAACACCTGCAAGAGAGCCATTGGCAAAAGTTTGGGGTTTAGACCGCGTGTCATGCATTGGGTATATACTGCAGTTGTCAGACCTATAATGCTATATGGTGTTGTGGCCTAGTGGACGGCGCTTCAAAAGTCCACCTACTGTTTAATACTTAACCGGATCCAAAGGATGGCTTGTTCCTGCATCACAATCGCACTGTGGACGACACCATCTGATGCAATGAATTTAATGCTACATTTTATGCCTCTGGACATTGTGGTTAGACAAAATGCAGCGACTACTGCCGTGAGGTTAAGGGAGCTTTCTAATAGGTCATGTGGTCACAATATCCGATGTTCCATCAGTGTGGATTACACCCTAGCTGAGCCGCTTTTTGATAAAAAGTACTGTACCAATATTCGATACCCTGTTTCACTCTACGGTGCATCGACTTCTTATCCCAAAATTTAAATGTATAGCAAATTTTTTTTTAAATGTATAGCAAATTTGTACTTGAATTAATTAAAACTAGTCGTATGTTACCAAAAGCTGTACACACTACTATTATACCATTAGCATTCACATACTCCAATTAAAAAGATTGTAAATGATATGAAATACATACACCTCTTAAAAATTTTAACACTTTATTGTTTACAGGTAAATCCAAACGAGCAAGTGCACTTGTTGCTGCTGTTGAGAAAGCCACGGAAAATTTTATTCAGAAAGGCGAACAAATTGCTTACGAAAATCCCGATATAACTCAAGAAATGTTGGCCGCAGTTGACGAGGTGCGAAAATCTGGTGATGCAATGAGCATTGCTGCTCGAGAATTTTCCGAAGATCCATGTAGCTCTCTTAAGCGTGGAAATATGGTACGCGCAGCTCGAAATCTACTTTCAGCTGTTACGCGCCTACTTATTTTGGCTGATATGGTTGATGTTCACTTGCTGCTAAAATCATTGCATGTAGTGGAAGATGATTTGAATCGTTTAAAAAATGCTTCTAGCCAGGATGAGCTCATGAGCAACATGAGAGTAAGAAATCTCAAAATACTTTTTTTTTTTTTTTTTTTTTTTTTAATTATGTTTTAACCAAATGTAATACTTTCACAGCAATTCGGGAGAAATGCAAATGAATTGATTAAGCAGGCTGCGAAAAGGCAGCAGGAACTTAAAGATCCTCAACTGCGTGATGATCTCGCCGCAGCCCGTGCTATGCTAAAGAAACATTCGACAATGCTTTTGACAGCATCTAAAGTTTATGTACGCCATCCTGAGCTGGATTTAGCAAAAGTGAACCGGGATTTCATATTAAAGCAAGTGTGCGACGCAGTTAACACTATCAGTGATGTGGCCCAAGGCAAATCTTGCCAGCCAACGGACATATACAGCGGAGCAGGAGAACTAGCTGCAGCTCTTGACGATTTCGATGTAAATACATGCCAAATAGTGTCTTTAATAATCACTTCTGAATAATAAATGCTTTTCAGGAGGGCGTTATTATGGATCCATTGACGTATAGCGAAAAGCGTTCTCGACAGTTGTTGGAAGAACGTCTTGAGAGCATAATAAGCGCTGCAGCTCTCATGGCCGATGCGGATTGTACACGTGATGAACGACGTGAGCGCATTGTTGCGGAATGCAATGCTGTTAGACAAGCTTTGCAGGATTTATTATCCGAATATATGTCCAATGTGAGTTCTGTTTTTCATATTAAATTTGCAAAATTTTTAAATACAATGGTGTAAAAAATATCAGGGACAACAGTTGCTAAGAAAAAATATGGAACAAAAAGAGTAGGAAAACATGTTTATTTCTGTAAAAGGCTGAACCTGATTATTTGTAGACCTATTGAAATTTTAATGGTGAGCTTAAATTTCTTATAAAATCTCATTTAATTCACTCATACTGGTGATATCTTCGGCGAATTCACTTGGAAAAATTAACAGGGACATTTATCAAAACATTAAGAATTGTCTTTTATTTGTAACTCAAAATCTAAGAAAAACTTATGAATTGTCTTTTATTTGTAACTCAAAATCTAAGAAAAACAAATGGTTAATACTTATTAAAATCTTTTATTGCAATATTCGGTTCGTAAATTAAAGCATTACGACCTTAAAATTTTTCGCGGAGTTCAAACAACTAAGGAAGAGTGAAGTGATTAAAAAATTACAAAAGGAAAGCGTATTTTACATCTTTCACTTAACTTAGCCACAATAAAAAAAAACCAAAATATTGCCATTAGCTTTTTACAGACCCAAAAATCGAAGTTCAATTTCCTACGCAACAAAACAAGAAGAAAGGCTTAATTCGAATCACCTTATACTCCCATATGTACCGCTTTAAAACAATAGTGGGTTTCAAAGGGATATGAGCTCTTGAGACATTCGTTGCTTATATTGACTTCTGTAAACATTTTAGAATCCCGACATTATACGGAGCATAAAAACAAATAAATCCAACATTTTATACAAAAAATATTTACTGTGTAACTACGTCCTCGGTCATGCCATCGGACCAATCCGGTACGTACGACCGGCTGCCATGGGATTGACCTCGTCGGTCGTGTATTATATGAGTTATGGATTTGTGTAATGTACAATTTCATTTATATTAAATTTTTCTAAAGTTTTTGTAAAAATTCTAATGAAATATTTTGTTTCATGTAGATGGGACAAAAGGACAATAGCCCTGGTCTCGACAGGGCTATAGATCAAATGTGTAAAAAGACAAGAGATCTTCGTCGGCAATTGCGGAAGGCAGTAGTCGATCATGTTTCAGATTCCTTTTTGGAAACAACGACACCACTTATTGATTTGATCGAAGCCGCAAAAACGGGAAACGAGAAAAGCGTTCGAGAAAAATCCGAAATTTTCACAAAACACGCAGAGAAACTCGTAGAAGTTGCAAATCTAGTTTGCAGCATGTCTAATAATGAAGATGGAGTCAAAATGGTTCGATATGCGGCAGCGCAGATAGAGAGTTTATGCCCACAAGTCATAAATGCTGCATCAATATTAACTGTCCGACCAAATTCCAAAGTTGCACAAGAAAATATGACTGCTTATCGTCAAGCTTGGGAAGTTCAAGTTCGAATTCTTACAGAGGCAGTTGATGATATAACTACAATTGACGACTTCCTGGCTGTATCTGAGAATCATATTCTCGAAGATGTCAATAAATGTGTTATGGCTTTGCAAGTTGGGGATGCGGAAGACTTGCGCATCACGTCTAGTGCTATTCAGGGAAGATCTGCACGAGTATGTAATGTTGTAGAAGCTGAAATGGATAATTATGAACCATGCATTTACACAAAACGCGTTCTTGAAGCTGTAAAGGTATTACGAGATCAAGGTAATATTAAAAAAAAACTCTTAGGATACACAAAAATGTACCGATTTGTTGTATATTCCAGTTATGTCGAAATTTGATCAACGCGTTGATGCAGCCGTTGAAGCTTTGTTGACCAAATCGAATAAAGACGTCGATGAAAATGATTTTATTGATGCATCCCGTTTAGTATATGATGGCGTGAGAGAAATTCGACGTGCAGTATTAATGAACAGAGTAAGTCTATATATGTGTGAGTATGAATTTACAGTAGCGTGTTGTTAACATTTTATTAATTTATTGTGCCGATACTTGTAAATATATAACGCGTGAGACTTCGTTGCAATGTAAGTGAGCCCTTACTGTTAGGAAATAGGACTCGACGAAAAGTTACTCTTTTCCCAATGCTGGGTTAGGTAAACCCATAGGGAACCACTTTTGTGCATTAACAAAGAAAAAGTCACAAACCTAACATTTCGATGTATAAAAAGGTTTTTTTTTTGAACGGTAAACGAATCTCCTACTATTTATCTGGTATGTTTCAATCATTCCAATTAATTTGATGTTATGGAAGCACGATAAAAGTGACAAAAAGTAATCGGAAAAAATGTCATCAGAGGTAAAGGGCTAAAGCGCGAGCGCTGGCAACATCAATCACCAGCCGCTTCACTTGTAGATCTAGGTTTCATTGGGTTTGCCACATTGCGCTACAAGGCGGTAGATCGGTAGCCACAGCTCTCTGACACCTTAGGTCCATCGTGTACTCCCTAAACAACAAGAAGAATATGAGGAATACAGAAAGGATTATACAATAGTGCAATGCAAGATTTTAAAATGAAAGGGGAAGGATAATCACATGACAAAAACGGGAGAAACCAGTCGGAACGAAGAGGAAACCTCATCGGTGAGAGTGTTCTCCAGTCAGCCATTTCAGAACCACGTGTTTGAAGAGTTTCTACGCATGAAAAGAGGTGTTCATACATTATCCTGTGCCTTTTCCCCTAGTTACAAACCCTGCAGAAATCGGCCTCTGCCTGTGCGAATTAAAATGACATTCCAATGGTCAGTCAGGACTTTTTTCACTAGACCTAGATCGTGCTCAGGTCGTCTAGATCTTCTGTCCCGGTTCCGTCTTCTCCAATCTGGACTCATCGGTGCATGCAGAATATCTATGACAAGGCGGTATATCTCGAGCCTATAGCTTCCTCTTAAGGAAATCGACGTTAAATTGAGGAACTCCAGATTGCCAATTCCCTTAGCTAAAGGGAAATCTTCGATGCCGCACACTAATATGCATGTGCAAAGGCGTTCAGCATGGCGTTCAGCTCATGTCTGAAGGCGCTATTCCTTACGGTCGAGATTAGCCCCAGATGAAGCCTGCAATAATAGGAAGAAAGCGGCCAACCACCATGTGGACGACTTCATTCACGTAGACAACAACATCCATCCTTACTCCTCAAAATAGCTTAGAATGTCATTGCCCCTGTTCCTTAGCGGAATGTTCATGGGCAAAATTTGCAATTTGCATTTTTGCCATTGATAGCTATAAGCCTAAAGGAGGTGATAACCCCTCTTCTTTTAGTGATCTTCCGATCACAATCTTGGATATCGAGCCGTCCATAATCCTGTTCTTCGGCATCGTATCAATTCAATTAACCAGAAGAGGACGAAATCAAGTATGGACTTAATAAAAGCCCGCATGTTCAAGAAGTCCATTTCATCTACCTCAGCGTTGTCTTGGGCTGAATAATCGCATAAAATCGCTCGAAATCTTTCATTTTTGGGTTATTTCTGACAAAACGATCGGTATTCATACAAAATAAACGAAAAGTTTACACATTAAAGTGCAACATTTATTCTTTCAACAAATATGCATATTAAGTCAAAGAATTTGTAAAAGGCTAGGTCCGGATGTTATCATTAATGTTTGATGTTACAACTTAAATTTGTAAAAATATATTCATATACAATTTTCAATATTTTCTATTTTGTCATTAGAGCTCCGAAGATTTGGACACTGATACTGAATTTGAACCAGTTGAAGATATGACTTTGGAGACTAGAAGTCGATGTAAGTAGTTTTTTTCCAATATAAACATATATTAGTTGACTAAGAATTTTTTGTTCAGTTTTAATAACGAAATTATATAAATATTTAATTAGGACATTCTAATTATTATGACAAAAACCAAACACTTTCACATAATTAGTGTAAAAATAATCACTCTATTCCGGTTGTCGAAGGCTTTATTGAATTCAAATTTTTACAAAATGATATTATGGTTGTTGAAAACGATTTTTGGTCATCACTTTAATCGAATTGTATTGTACCAGAGAACTGCATAAAACTCAAAATTTGACACTCAATAGCCACTTTAAAAACACACCCTTATATGACAACAGAGTGAAAGTTGCCCGAAAGTTTAAGTAGTGGTACAGTGTATGTGTTTTTCTATTGGTCGTTGGACATCGTGTGTTGTTTGCGAATCGTTAATATCCGATACGCAAACAACACCATGTCATAAGGTGATATCGTGTTAACTTTGAAAATATTTGAGAAAAACAAAACCCAAAGATGGCGCCAAAAGAATATTAGAAAAAACTGGTGAAGGCATCATAAAAACCTTTATCCCTATTTTGTAATTAAGGATTTTATGGTGCTGCAAATCGCTCTTGCAGGCCATCGTAGCGCAGATGGCGACATATGTAAGGTACTTTGCCATGTAAAATATTTTCTCCAAAGAGGTATCGCACTGCGTCATGCCGTTCGGAATCGGCTATAAAGAAGAGGCCCCTTAGCATTGAGCTTAAACTTCGGAATCGGACAGCACTCATTGATATGTGATAAGTTTGCCCCTGTTCCTTATAGGAAAGTTCTTGGGCAAATTTGCGTTTTTTTTTTTTTGCAAATAGCTGTTAAAAACAATTTTATACAGATTGTTGTTGTACTTACGATACTATATTATGTGTACTGTACTTACGATATGGAATGTGTGCGTGTCTTTGTTGTTGTTGTTATAGCAGTTTTTGTGTTCTATCTTTCGTCTGCTGGATGCTGTTGAGTGTCCAGATCTAGTAACTCTGCGGTCTGAGTCTGAGTTGTGTGGGTCTGGCTGGGCAGTGAAACAGGTGACGTGTATCGTGTGGTCGCTGGTTACAATCGAAACATACATCTTGCACATCAATCCTTGCTCTGTAGCAGTTGAAGCGGCTGCTGCATACGCCGGAACGTAATTGAGCCAGAACTACGCTGGTTTGCCGGGGAAGGTCAATTTCTTCAGGTGCAATGGGAGGCGGTCGTTTTTCAAGGACTACATTCTCCCGGTAGCTTTTTATCGCATCTTCTGCCGTGTCTGTATGAATGTTGTCTAGACCCGCTTGATATGTCGCTTGATCTAGAGGTTCTCTCTTGTAGCGCTAAACCTCACGCTCTAGATCATTTAGATCTACCTTAAAGGTTTTTGGGCGGTGGATACCTATCTACAAGAAGATGATTTGGATGGTCCCTGCGATAATAGCCCAAAGGGTATTGCTTAGACAGCATATCTTCGCACTGGTAGGATCTTTGTCTCCTAATGGAGGTGGTCCACATGAGAACTGAGGAGACAGCCCGTCGCAGTTCTAAGGGCGGCATTCTGACAGATCTGAAAATTATTCCACTGCGTGTCACAGAGCTGACGAGACCACACTGGCGCTGCATAACTTACCACAGACCGGCCAATTGCTTTGTACGTGGTCAACAAGGTTTCTTTGTCTGCACCCCAAGTGCTGCCGGCAAGTGATAAATTGCTGTGGCATGTGGGGAGAATATGCAAGAGAAGTCAAATGTGACGCAAAGTTTTTTGGGACACTTAATGGTCGCAATCATTTCTCCGTCTACTATCACATTCAGCTCATAAAAAGTAAGCCAGCTAAAACACATGCTTCTAAGATAATATAATGAGCTTTGTCCGTTCGCTTTGTTAATCGTTCCACCCTTGTGTTTTACGATTTAGTTGTCGGACATCGTGAGTTGTTTGCGAGCAAGCACTACTCAGCCGATGGTCTTATGCTGGCAAACCAACTATGGTAGCTTAAGGATCTATAACACGTGTGTCTTATGACATGTCAAATTTAGAACATGTGGAGTTGTACATGTCGTGTGATACAAATTAAACTAACATGAAAATCACTTTTCAAAATAGCACGTGTAATTTAATTTTTTTTAATTTTTGTTTAGAGCGTGCTCTATTCGTTTTGATGAAAACATAAAGAAAACAGTTTTTTTTTGTCAGTCGAAGGAGAGCAAATCAACATTAAATTGTTTTCACAAATTTATGATTTGACTACAATTCTCATAATTTTAACAATTTGTACGCATACAAAATCAGATTTGCTCATAGTTCACTGTCAGTCCAAGCGGCTATTGTTGTACACACTGAAGCCGACCCAATCGGCCTTCTTCTGATTGATAAACGTCCGGCCCTCAGATGTTATGAATTCGGGTGGTCGGTCGATGGTGAGAATTATAGGGAGGTGATTTGATCCCAAAGAAATGACGGCTTGCCAGGATAAGTCACTCAGGAGATCAGGGGATGCAATGAAAATATCTGGCGGGCTGCTGCACCTCCTCGTAATCCTAGCGGGGCATCCTCATTCACCGTGCAAAACATGAAGCCTTCAATCTGCTCTGCCAAAGCTAAGCGCCGCTGGTCGTTTCTTAGGGGAGAATGCCATGAAGCGCATTAAAGTTTCTAGATCCATTTATGGCCAGACCTATGTCGGGCTTGCAAGCTTGGCCATTGACTGTTTCACAACACCAACCGGCAGTTGTTGTTGTATAGCTCCATCTCGTCAGTACTGTCTGCGTTCGCACAGCACCTTGCAACATATTCATGCCCTTGTCGATGAAGGAGGCCGTCGTAGCTGAGGTGTAAGCATGTCCGCCTTTAACGCCAGACGCTTGGGTTTTTATTTCCTTGGTGGTTATATCATAAATAAAATTGGCGACATTTGTGAGGTAAACAAAAAATCAATGTCAGTATATCGATTAATATAAAAATAGGAAAATTGCACTTTTTTTAATCATTGTGTTTTCAAATATGCATAATAGAACGACTTCATTCAGAAATATTTGATATAAATTTAATGTACAATGCTTTTATTTTCTATTTTCAACAGCTAGCGTACATACAGGCGATCAAACCGTTGACGAGTATCCAGATATAAGTGGAATTTGTACAGCCAGAGTAAATTGATTAGTTTTGTATAGCTTCGTTTGGTAATACATTTTTATTTTGTCGTAGGAGGCAATGAGAAAAATGACGGAGGAGGACAAACAGAAAATAGCCCAACAAGTTGAGCTTTTCCGAAGGGAAAAGTTAACTTTCGATTCTGAAGTGGCTAAGTGGGATGACACCGGAAATGATATTATATTTTTGGCAAAACACATGTGCATGATTATGATGGAGATGACTGATTTTACACGGTATATACTTTTTCAAGATTCCATAATATTTACAACCATAATATTGTATACTCTTAACTTTCTTTCTTTTTGGCAGTGGTCGTGGCCCACTTAAAACTACTATGGACGTTATAAATGCGGCAAAAAAAATTTCGGAAGCTGGCACGAAACTCGATAAATTGACTCGAGAAATAGCTGAACAATGCCCTGAAAGCTCAACAAAAAAAGATTTATTGGCTTATTTGCAACGTATAGCTCTTTATTGTCATCAGATTCAGATAACATCTAAAGTTAAAGCAGATGTGCAGAATATAAGTGGAGAATTGATCGTGTCTGGAGTAAGTATTACATTTGAACCCATTAGTGCGTCGTTTTTATCGAACGTTTTTTTATTGCTTATGCTACATGTCCATTTATCGTGTGTGCTCTGGGCTCCACTTTCCCCCAAAAACAAACTGATTTTTATCACGTTAATAAAGTTAAAATTTCCCAAATTTTCATCATAAGTCTTCTTTGATAAAACCAAAAAATTATGTTACACAAATAATTAATTTTAACTTTTTGTTTGCAAATTGATTTGAGGGGAAAAGTAAAACTAAATCGCAGAACACACCAATAAATGAACATTTTGGAAAGCCGTATAGAAAAGAAGTTGGAACATACCAAAATTACTTGTTATTCAATTATTCTGATCAAGTTCCAACATCTTGTACTACTAACAAAAATAAAAGCAAGTAAATAAAAAAAATAAAATTATTGGTACGCTAACGGGACCAATATTTTTATTTTTCCTTCATGTGGAAACATTAAGCGCACTCTATGCATATCGGCCTTTATAAAAAAACACTTTCTGGAAACTAAGTTTCCGCTTTTCTATAAAAACAAGTAAGAGCGTGCTAAGTTCGGCCGGGCCGAATCTTATATACCCTCCACCATGGATCGCATTTGTCGAGTTCTATGCGCGGTATCTCTTTAAGGCACACAAAGAATATTGAATAAGAACTGTTATGCTATTGGAGCTATATCAAGTTATAGTCCAATTCGGACCACAAATGAATGCTGAAAATTGTAGAAGTCATTGTCTAATATTTCAGTTCATTCGGATAAGAATTGCGCCTTGTAGAGGCTCAAGAAGCAAAATCGAGAGATAGGTTTATATGGGAGCTGTATCAAGCTATTGATCGATTCAGACCATATTAGACACGTATGTTGAAGGCCATGAGAGAAGCCGTTGTACAAATTTTCTGCCAAGTCGGATGAGAATTGCGCCCTCTAGAGGCTCAAGAAGTCCACATTCTAGATCGGTTTAAATGTCAGGCATATTATTATGTACCGATTTGCGCCATACTAAGAACAGTTATTGGAAGTCATAACAAAACACCTTATGCAAAATTTCAGCCAAATCGGTTGAGAATCGCGCGCTCTATTGGCTCAAGAAGTCAAGATCCAAGATCGGTTTATATGACAGCTATACCAGATTATGATCCGATTTGAATCAAACCTAACACAGTTGTTGGAAGTGATACCAAAACACTACGTGCAAAATTTCAGTCAATATTGGATGAGAATTGCGCCCTATAGAGGCTCAAGAAGTAAAGACCCAAGATCCGTTTATATGGCAGCTGTATCAAAAGATGGACCGATTTGGTCAATTTACAATCCCAACCGACCTACACTAATAAAAAGTATTTGTGCAAAATTTCAAGCTGCTAGCTTTACTCCTTCGAAAGTAAGCGTGCTTTCGACAGACGGACGGACATGGCTAGATCGACTTAAAATGACATGACAATCAAGAATATATATACTTTATGGGGTCTCAGAAGCCTATTTCGAGATGTTACAAACAGAATGACGAAATTAGTATACCCCCACCCTTTGGCGAAAGGGTATAAAAATATTTTTTAAAATCGATTATTTATCGCCATTTAAATCCGAAAAAAAATTAGAATAAACTGTGTAAGGAGCTTTATGTTTCAATGGGTTAATGAGTAACGTCGATGTTTTATTACATTTTAGCACTTCATCAGAGAATGGGTTATTCTTATTTCGTTATTCCGTTCGTAACATCATAAAGTATATACATTTTCGGTCGATCTAGCTATGTCCGTCTGTCTGTCGAAAACATGCTCCCTTTGAAACCATTAAAGCTAGCTGCTTTGCAAAAATACTGCTTACTGATTCATGTCGGTTAGCATTGAAAATGGTGCGAATTGGTTTATGTAAAGATATAACTATCATTTCGATTTCATTAAAATGTTGTACCAACATCTAAGTATGGTTAAAATCGCCCCATTATCTGATATACATAGCTCCCAACTAAACCAATGTACCCATTTGAAAAAAAAAAATTAAAAAACTTCACAAATGCGAATAATAAACAGGATTTGGTCCCGCCCAACTTAATCTGTTTTTACTTGTTTTTCAATTTTTATTGAGGTTTTTTAAAACTCCGATATTTTAATTTTTTACCGAACTTGTTCATTTAGGTCACCATATTGGAAACTTATGTGATAATGAAGTCATAATATATCACAAATCACAGCCAAGTTTTCAAGTTCAAGTTTTAACTTTAAAGTTCTTTTTTACTGAGTACATGTGTGGAAATGCAAAAGTAGGACGGTGTCTATTATATAATACCCTACACCTTCCCTATAATAATATTTTGAGCAATATCATTAAATTGACGCTATATCTGAATTTAAACTCATTTCCGACAAAATCTGCGCCGATTTTTGTAAAATTACGCGGATGATTAAAAAATGAATTTGTGCAAATTTTCGCGATGATCAACTTTTTTTTGACTCAAAGTCCTTCTTCATATGTGTAAATCGGGCTATGAATTGCCCGATATGAAAGCAATATCTAAATCTGAACCAAATTCTATGATATTCACCAGTAGTCTCAAGAATAATAGCCTCAACCTACGTGTGGAATTTCTAAGCTAGTTTCTTCCGATTTCAATAGGCTTCGACTCTAGCACAAAAAAAGTCTGCTAATTCAAGGTGATCGGATGATAATTGCGATCTGTACTTGATGATAACAATTTAACATGTACAGACAGACGGACATAGCTATATCGAATTAGAAAGTGATTCCGATCGGTATACTTAGCAATGGGTCTATTTCTCTTCCTGCTAGATGTTAAAAATAAATGCACTAAGTTTTAATACCCTATTGTTGTTTTTGTTGCCAAATTTGCATTTGGAAATAGCGATAATCTTCAAGCTCCTATAGGTAAGCAAGCTCATTCTGGTCTATAGGACCAATTCCCGCGGGAACATGATGCTCATTGGTTACTTAAAGGCGTCATTAACTTTCCTTGTAATATCCGAGCATTATAGGCATTCAGTATATAAGAAAGATCGGGTGCCGCCCGCCCTGTCGCTGAGACTCTCCACTTGATATTTATGCCAACTGTCGGTAAAACATTATATCTTAGCCATTCCACCACTGCCTTAATTGCAAGGATCTCCGCTTGATACACATTGCAGTGGTCGGGTAATATTTTCGATATGATCAGTTCTATATATTTAAAGTAGCACGTCTATCCCTTCTAGACCAGAAAAGTAGGTGGAAATTGAGGAGGATACAGACATAGTGGTCAAGCGGATCACGAAGGCCCTAAATGACTCGCTTTTATCAGCATGTGACCGCCATGGTGGACCCCAGAGCTGGTTGGTCTATGAAAGGAATACAGAAAACTCTTCAACAGAGCAAAAGCCACAAGAGTACCACACGATTGGGATATCTATAAGGCTGAGCTAAGAAAACATAAGGACGAGCTGAGAAAAGGTCAGAAAAAATCCAGGGTAGAATTCTGCAGTAGGATACATCTGAGGCCTCTATGCTAAGGAAGACTGTGTCCTCGAGACCTATTATGGTGGGATATATTTAGAAGCAGAGGATGTATGGACAATGTCTAGTGAGGAAACACTAGAACTACTCGTTGATACACATTTCCCGGGAAATTCTCCAAAGGACATCATGGCGCCAGAAGAAGTTGTCACTGATATGCATTCGTCGGAGGTTATTAGGGAAATTGTGTCTGAGCCGAAATCCTTCGGGCAATAAGAAGTTCCAACTCTTAAGTCGTCAGGCCCGGTTGAATTGCAAGTTTTGTCTTATAGACTCGTTGTATCAGCTTGTCTTATATACCTGTGGGATGGAGGGACAAGATGCTAATTTTCATTCCGAAAGCAGGAAAACCCTACCAAATGAAGGCGATAGATTTTCGTCCTATTAGTCTGTCATCCTTTATGCTGAAGACTCTTGAGAGGTTGACAGAACTTATCTTAGGGCAAAGACTCTGGAGATCGCCACAGAAACAACCCTTCACGACCTAGTCGGCTACATAGAGGGTTATCTTGATGTCAAGGAATATACAATGGTAGCATTTTTTGACATTGAAGGTGTTTTCAATAATGTAAAACCGACATTAATCATGACAAAGCTGGTGTTTCTAGCCATCAACACAGCCGTAAGATAGTTTTTTAATAAGATACATATTAAAAGATGCATTACGTCAAATTTGGAATCTGTAGATCTAAAAAAAATGGGTCAGCAGAGGAATACCTCAAGGTGGTGTACTTTGGAATATAGCCAAAGTCGTAAAAGTGGTCGCGTATGCTGATGACGTGGCAATTGCGGTTAGGGGAAAGTTTCCCAGCACTCTTAAGAGATATATTTCAGGAAGATCTACGTGTAACAGCGAAGTACGATACCGAAAGTAGCCTGGGTATAAATCTGTCCAAGACAGAAGTAGGCCTTTTCAGCAGGAGATACAACACAGGTGCCTATAGTGGAACCTGTCCCTTTGGGATGAGAGAATGTTCCATTCACAGAAAGCGCAAATTACCTGGGGGTTTTGCTGGACAGGAAATTGAACTTCAAATCCAACACTTTGGAAAGGCCTATAAAGGCGACTCTTGCCCTATGCGCCTGCAAAACAGCCATTGGCAAAAGTTGGGGGTTTAGACCGCGTGCATTGGGTTTATACTGCAGTTGTCAGACCATTAATGCCATATGGTGTTGTGGTCTGGTGAAGGGCGCTTCAAAAGTCCACCTACTGCTCAATACTTAACCGGTTCCAAAGGATGGCTTGTTTGCGCAGCCGCACTGAGGACGACACCATCTGATGCACTGAATTTAATGCTACATTTTATGCCTCTGGACATTGTGGCTCCACAAATCGCAGCGACCACTGCTGTGAGGTTAAGTGAGCTTTCTCATTGGTCATGTGGCGGGTATGAGCACGGTGTTATCCTTGATACAATATCCAATGTTCCAGGCAGTGTGAATTACACCCCCCCCCCCCCCCTGAGCCGCTTTTTGATAAAAGTACTGTACCACTATTCCTGATCGAACCGATTGGAACTACAATATCCCTGGTAACAGAAGTTACATGGACTTCTATACGGATGGTTCCATACTAAACGAACAGGTGTGTTCTGTGTATCTTGTACTTGTATCTCCAGCTGAACAGAATTACTTCTGTCTTGCACGGGTTTATACCTAGACCACTTTTATCGATTACTCATCCATGAAATCGGGTTTATTTTTGTGTGGTAAAACCTACAAAAAGTACAAGATATAGCACTTAAATCTCGAAAAGGCCATAAATTTGTTGCACGTTTACATTGGAATTTGTATCATCTGGATTTAACTAAATCCAAAAACAAACGCTGTCCGTTTACACTGCCCATTTTGGGGATTTAAGTGACACATAAGCGTACATGCGTATGCATGAATGAGCATATCACAGACAACCATACACAATTCTTGAAAACAGTTGCATATTTAGGTACTTTCATCGATTATTCAGACATGAAATCGGATTTATTTGGGATTTAACAATAGTTCTTCTGCAAATGGCATTTATTTTTGTATGGTTAAACCTGACAAAGGCCAAGGAATTAACACTTAAATCTCGAAAAGGCCATAAATCCGGATTTAGTGGGCAATGTAAACGCACTTTTGCATTTATTGGCCAATGTATCGTAATTTTAACCCGAAGCGTTTCGGGTCGACGCAGTCCGAGTTAAGGACGTGGGCTACGAACGCGCATTTAACACAGTGGATCAGTGAAACGGTAGGTAGGACAACGAAATTTGCTATGGGAAAATCCAGATAATGATAAGACAAGGCTATAATTGGTAGGGCATGTGGAGGTGTAGGGCATGTGGAGGAAGATGTTGGGACGCTGGAGCATTTTCTATGCCATAGCACGACTTTAACGGCTAACAGACATCGGCACTTAGGTGGGTTCACAATACCAGATATGAACCAATTAAGGAGGTGATATGGAAAACACTTAGGGGTTTTGTTAGTAGCACGGTTTACTTTTTATTATTTAGAGCGCACAACAAGCTGATTACTGGCTTAGGTGTATGTCCATAGTGGCATGGGACGGATTAATATCCGCACCCTCTTTTAACCTAACCACCTTTTAGTAGACTGACTCATGGCTGCAGCTAATGCTTCGAGTAATGTAACTTAATGGAAGTGAATTGTTGGCATTCGTTAGATAGATGCATACACATGTATGCAACGATGAACATTTTAGTGAAATGGGAGTTGTCGAGTAAACGAATTAGAGAACGGTTGTACGAAAACCACATATTAAAAAATATTTTTTTTATGTTCTGCTGGGGAACCAGATATCGCGATGCAGAAGGCCGGTCAAATGCTTTTGACAACATCACACATTTTGCCTTACTTTTGAAAGTTTTTTGTTGTGCTATTCTTTGAATAGAAAGCACTAAACGAAATGGTCTATAGCCGAACAATATCTTGCAATGGAATCTAAATAAGTTAACGAAAAAATATAATTTTATTGCTAAATTACTTAATTCAACGCTTTTAAATTCTTGTTTAGCAGCAGTTTAAATAGTCCAAATCACTTGCCATTTGTACTGCAAGAATATGAAAAATTTATAAAAAAAATCCTAGGAATTTTCATGTATCTGCATCCGTATTTTTAAAGATCTTACGGTTAAGCCTCTGTTTAAGAATTGACGATATAATAAAGGTGTGGTGATTGAGGTGGCTATTGTATTACATTTATGCTTTTTCCGTAAACTACGCTTTTGTGGCCGTTGATCAGTGCTTGAGGTCATTCTACTGCTGAAAGCTCCAACGAACAGTAAATTCCTTTCCACCGTACCAGAGCATAATGTGGCTGCCTTCATGTTTGACCGTCTAATCACATTAATCCTTTTGCAGATGTTTTTCTCTGGGTCTTATTTTATTTCGGCCAGTGAAAAGCACGTTTCTCCAACTTACATGTTCTAAAGCAAATTGCAGTAGTTTCAATTGGATTCGTTTTGATATTAGTGGCTTTTTAACTGACTGATAAGTATCAGGTCCAGCTTCAGTGAGACGTTTAAAGATAGTTCTTTCACCTAGTGGAAATTATATAATCCCATTACTAGCATTATAGGTGTACTTCGCGTATCAAATCTGATATGCAAGCTATATCCAAATTTAAACCGATTTGGCCCACTTGCTATCCATATTTTTTTTTCACGTAACCAACACGCATGTGATGTCCCCTATATATGCAGTGCATTGCGTTGGCAATTAGGAAAGTTAGGGGTTGGAGAGGGGAAAGAGGGAATAGTGTTTATTGATATTGAAAATGAATTTTTCTCGGTAATGCATGGTCCGTTCGACTGGACAATCGATTACAAACGGGTGTGAGTTCCTGGCTAGTCTTGTATTCCCGGGGAACATCCTAACGTCAGGGATAAGAAGACGAATATCCCTGGAATACACGCCATGAAAATAACGATAGAGCAATACAATGCTACCCACATTCCGACGATGTTCAAGGGAAGCGATAGAGTTGGATACCCTACTGTCCCCAATCAACACCATCGCTCTCCGTTGATCAAGTAGCTCCAAGGATGATTTTGGAGCTCCAAGTCGACTCTGTTCATTCTACCCCACTCGGAAATGGCCAACAAATCCTGGGAGAGCGACTCATCCATAATGCGCCTCCTGTCCACAATTTCTTGAGGACAGGGCCTATGGTCGAATGAATATGAATGACACAGACTACTGTCATCGGCAAATGAGTAGACTGGATTCGAAGTCTGACCCAATAGATCGTTAATGAAAATAAGAAAAAGGAAGGGGAAAGGACAGAGCCTTCTGGCACACCTGCGGTCAATGTATACTCATCTGATGCGAATTCATCTACAACAACTCGTATAGTGCGATCTCTGAGAAAGCTCGATATAAATCGAACGAAGTTATTACTGACACCAAAAGCGACAAGCTTTGATAAAAGTGCACCGTGCCAGACCCTATCAAATGCCTTGGAGATATCCAGACCCACGACCTTACTCTCACCAAACTGGTGCATAGAGCGACTCCATCGTTCCGACAAAAATGCCATTAGGTCTCCCGTAGATCGATTTCTGCGGAACACATACTGTCTGTCGCTAAGAAGGCCATTGGATTCTAAGTATCTGACAAGATGATGTTTAACCATACTCTCCATAACCTTGGAGAGCGCGGAGCTTATCGCAATTGGCTGGTAATTCGCTGGATTGTTCCCCCCACCTTTTTTGGAGATGGGCTGAACGTTCGCAACCTTCCAACGCGCCAGGAAAACTTCGTGTTTATATACCGTCCAGGACCGGAGATTTATTAACGTCGAGATCCGCAAGGACCCTTTTAACTCCACGTATAAAAGAATATCTGAGGCATCGAACTAGGTACACTATTAATGACGGGGAGTGGTTGATTACTAAACGGCAAGGAAGAATTTCCTGCAAACATTTCAGCCAGTAAATTAGCCTTATCAACCGGGTCAGTGAATACCTGATCATCCTTAACAAGAGTTGGGATTGCCTATGGGTTGCCCTTTACTCTTTTTACGAATGACCAAACGCTCTTGCTTCCTCTCGGAGAGTCAATAACTTTGGCACGAAAACGCTGTTCGCAAGGAAACTTTTCTTGTTTATGTACTCTGGCACACCAAGTTCTTGCGGGCATGGTTAGATCGACTAAATTGACGTGTAAATTTTGCGTGGATATAAAATAGGTCGACTATGGTATATAAATAAATATGAATTTTGTACACGCTTTTTATATTATTAAATATTTAATTAAATGGTTTTGTTTTGTAATTACAGTTGGACAGCGCAACATCATTAATTCAAGCAGCCAAAAACCTTATGAATGCCGTGGTATTAACTGTCAAATATTCTTATGTTGCATCAACCAAATATACTAGGCAAGGCACTGTTACGGTAAGTTATGTGATGAATGGAATACTATTTTTATGGAAAACAAGTTGTTTGTGCATAAATTCTTGATTTCGTCCTTTTTTACTATCGGGTAGACATGTGTAAGATAGACGGATATAAGATAAATTGGCTTTTATGTGGATTGCAGCTATCCTCGTGTCTATCCAGCCAAACTCATGTACTGTATCATGGCAGCTGTAGCACAGCTCGTCGCCCTGTTGTTGTTGTTATGCCTCTGCCAATCCATCAAACTTCCTGAAAGGCGGTCGTGTCGTATACTCTGTACCGACTATAAAGAGTTTGGACATTCCATGTGCATGTCCTTGATTCACCCGTGGCCCCCAATTTAGCTTCTCTCCAGCTTCTGTGGTGCTCATAGTTATCCAGTGCCGGGTCTATGCTTTTCTTGGCAATATGTCTTCAATATTGGGTGATGCTGTTGCTGCATATAGCGTCGCGTGGGCGATGTCGGAGGGATCAGATAATGCGACTACGACGTTTGTGGTCCACTGATGACTATGATTGCACTGGTGTCGTGCAATGTATCAGAATGACCATACTTCTGTGTTTATTTCAAACCAAACCACGTGGAATAATATAAAGCTTGAGAGGGCGATGTTTGGGACGTGCCTCTCTGAGAAAAGAAAGGTGGAAAGCCGACGAAGACTTATGCTTTAATCTGATGCATGAAACCAGCGGTCATAGGATTGGTCGAGAGTACACAAATGCGGGAAAACTCTTGACATATTTTATTTACATTTCGGTTGAAAAGTCTGTAAATTCATTATCTATGGGCTTATCTTAAATTTAAAAGGGTTAACAATGTAATTAAAAAGTGTACACATACACATAGCCCATAAAGTCTGCGTTCACCTGACAAACTTTTATGATTGGTTAAAGAACATAAAATAAAATTAGAAATCAAATCAACTCTTTTTGCATATATTTTTTCTTCATATTCCTAACATTAAAAAAAACAAAATTCTAAGTTTGGTTAAGCACTATCACTCTAGAGCGATTTAAATAAATAAGCACCACAAAGTCTGCGTTCAGTAATTAAAAATAAACAAAAGAGTTATTTAAACACAAAATAAAAACATATTAACACATTCCTAATATTTGGTAGGATAGCCACGTTGTTTTAAGACTGCACATAGTCTATTTGGCATAGAGTTTACCAACTTCTCTGTTTCCTCAGATGTTATTTTCGCCCATTCTGCTTGCATGACACTTCGTAAATCTCCTTGCTGGTTATAACGTGCTGACGAATTTTTTTCTCCAATAGATCCCAAAGATGCTGGTGTTTTAAGCTACTTTGGAGTGTTATATAGAAGTCAAAGCCTAACAACCTCCGATGTATGATTTGGATCGTTATCTTGTTGGAACCAAAATGTCGTTGCTAACCCTAGTTTAGCAGCACTTGGTTTCAAATTTTTTTTCAAAATATTGAGATAACCCCATTTATCCATTTTGGACTCAATAAATTGTAATTGACTCACTCCACAGAATTTGCTCTCGTCGTAGAAAATAATTCGTTTCCAGAATTCAGGAGACTTATTGATGAAAGTATTAGCGAATGCAATCCGCTTTTGTCTGTTTATGACTAAAATATACGGCTTTCTTCGAGCAACTCTTCCATGAAATCCAGCTCTATGTAATATTTTTCTGGCAGTTTCAGCACAGATGCTTTTTTAAACATTGTTTCAATATTTTCAACAATTTTGGTTGATGTTATACGAGGGTTGTTGCTTGCCATATTAATCACTTTGCACTCTTCTCTAACGGATAATTTTTTTGACGCCCAGGCCGAGGGTTTGAAGTTATAATGCTGGTTTCTTTGTAATTATTAATTACGCGCTGGACAGAAGAATACGTTCTTCCAACTGTTCCACCAATATTTCTAAAGCTTTGTCCTTCTTTCCACAATTTAATAATTATTTTTCTTTCAGATATGCCTATTTCCTTTCCTTTAGTTTCTATGTTTCCAAATTTATAAATTAAAAAAAAAAAGTGTAATTTTCACTTGTTATGATAATGAACTGAAACTGATCAAAAATAAGAACAAGCATCATAAAAAGTGACGGTACTTTCGAAGTAAACAAAGTTAACGCAGACTTTTTGGCTGTCATAATTTTTTCTTATGAGACAAAAGTACCGTTAGAACAAAAAAGCAAAAGCAAAATTGTATTTTTGTTTTTGTTTTCTAATTTAAGAAATATAAAGAAACAACATATACAACAAAACTTAACTTTATTTATTTTTTTATGTTGTTTTTTAATCATTAAAAAAAAAATTGTCACATGAACGCAGACTTTATGGACTATGTGTATAACATTTTTCCTGTGTAAAATATTTTATTTCTTGTGTTCATTTCTCTTTCGAGATGAGCTTAATGATCGACATTTTGTATGCAATGGAAAAATAAAAATGAGATACGTCACATCAACTATGGTTTGATGCGTTTCTACCCTTTGGTAGAGATTGTCATCATCAGAAATCTTTAGGTGTGGAGGCTTTAGGATTCATAAGTCGTACATTGGTAGGATGTATTTATCTCGAAGAAATTGCGAAAGTACCTCTATTTGTACGCTATCTCTCCCAAGAATGAATATGACCAGAAATTGAAGGATTTTATTGATTACTGATAAAAAAAAAACAGAGCCGGACAACAGATGGATTTGATCGCAGACATGGATTTGATCACAGACAGCACGCCTTCGTCCTTGGCTAATGCTATCATCATCCCGTCTGTCGGGCCTACAGTTAATAACCTGAAAATCTGTAGCGTCAAACTTCAATCGAAATGGAAATGGCATATTGGAATTTAAAGTTTGACTACCACAAGCTGATTCCTGTAGTCGTTGGATCAATATCTCTTCATGTGTCAACATCGCTTCTATTTTCCTCTGAGTGATGTCATTGTTTCAAATGGCTGGCTTTTTTCCAGCTTTAGATGGATTTGACAACACGCCTTCGGCATACGTTTCTAGCGTGGGTAATACTATCATCAGTACCGTAGTACTGTTCCCAAACTCCCGTATGCCTGTATTTATTGTTGTTTTAAATAAAATTTCTTGGATTTTAATATAAATTTGAATATAAATTTTACTCCATCCTTGTTAATTTATATGTACAAACTTATTTTCATAAAGCTTACAATTTAAGCTAGTTTATTGAAGCATATGCATTTCTTACCCATTATGTATTTTTCTCTTTCAGTCTCCTATTGTGGTCTGGAAAATGAAAGCACCGGAAAAGAAACCGTTGGTAAGGCCTGAAAAACCCGAAGAAGTTCGCGCAAAGGTTCGCAAGGGTTCGCAAAAGAAAATACAAAATCCGATTCATGCACTTTCTGAATTCCAGAGTCCAGCAGATGCTGTCTAAGCTGGCAATTAAATTTTGCATTGAGTAGTAACTAATAAGTAGCACTTTATTTATAAACTATAATCATTGTTATATTACAATGGCATCTAACGAAATTGAACGCATACTTATAAAACTAAAGTTGAGGTTTTGCATTATTCTTTTAAAGTTTTTGATGTGCCGTAAGCTATTAACACCGCCTAAAAATTATAGTTTTGAATTTATCTCAAGAAATAGATAAAGAGAATCTCGACAAATATTGACTTGAATAATGTTATCAAACTTAGGAATAGAGGAAATAAATCATGGTAAGAAACCTGTCGGCTCGACTTAAAGCACTTGCAAAAATGCAAATTTTACCCATGAACATTCCATTAAGGAACAGGAGCAAACTTCTCACCTATTAATGAGTGCAGTCCGATTCAAGTTTAAGCTCAATGATAAGGGGCCTTCTTTTTATAGCCGAGTCCGAACTTCGGCTATAAAAAAGAGACCCTTATCATTTAGCTTAAACATGAATCGGACAGCACTCATTGATATGTGAGAAGTTTGCCCCTGATCCTTAGTGAAATGTTCATGGACAAAATTTGCAATTTAAAATATGGAGTGATACAAATGCACCATGGGCATGGTATTTTGTTTAGACTTCCAATTCGGGTCAAATCTAGTATTCAAATATATTACAATCTCATTCATAATAACACACATAACGATATCATGAAGTTTCAGCACTTGAGATTTATAAATAATATACAAAATTGGGTTGAAAGTCAAAATTGGTACAAATGCTGATGAACGTCTTGACGTACTAGAAATCGCGATCTGAGTAGCCAATGAAATGCTTTAACAACGTCACACATTTGCTTGGCTCTTTAAAAGTTATTTGCTATGCTATTCTTTGAATAAAACATTACACTTAATGGACTTTAACCGGGCGAATATGAAATGAAATGCAAAAAAGGGTTTAAAGGCCTGGTTATGTTCTCGATATCCTCGTCAAGCTCATGTAGGTGAGCAAGCTCGTTCCGGTGCAAAGGAAAGATCGCCGCGGGAATAGGGTAACCATTGGTTATTTAAAGGCGCCAATAACTCGCCTTGTTGCATCGTAAGCACTCAGTATTTATGCAAGAGCCGTCTCACTGAGACTCCGCTCGATACCGCTGATTGTCCGTGACTGCCGTGACTGCCGTTACAGCTACTCCGGATGGGCATTTCACTATCCGCAACCTGTGGACGCGCCCGGTAGCTCGCGGCACATCTTATCGTGACAGCAATGAACACCACACAGATCGGACCTCAATGTTCCAGCTTTTGCGGTGGTCAAGCTTTTCTCGCCGATTCTCTGGAAACTAGTGATAAGCGAAATCCTGCTGGATCTCAACGGGTATGGGAAGATCGAATATTCGGACGACGTCCTACTACTGATACGACCCAAATTTTTGTCAAAGATCAGCGGCAACATGGCAAGGTCACTGTCCAGATGGCTATAACATAATTGAGGATGATAGAGCTGGTCCTCTTCGCTCGGAGTTAGTGATGAAAAACACTTCGATGTTTTATATAAATGTGAATACAAAATATGTAGCTTTATTTAAATGCTTCTGTACTTCAGTAAGACTTACAACGGAAGGGGAGACTTTAAAGAGGATTACACAAAAGTACTTGCAAATGTCAAAAACATGTAATGTCAACATGTATGTCGGTGGGACTGTCGAACGAGTATACGCTCTTTCAGACAGAGTTCTGTGCCATAACGATAGCCAAAAAAGATATTCTAGGTAGGGTTTTTCAGTCTATTAAACTCGGGATTCGGGTTCGTTGGGTTCGAGGACAGTGAGATCGAAGTGCGTGGTGGAGTGTTTGGAATCCCTGAATAGACTCCGGGCTCACGACATAGAGCTAATTTCGCCTGCCGTATACGATAATCTTGTAATTTCGTATTAAAACAACAATAAATTGGTAAAAATTACTCATAGAAATCATAGAATGGAACTATCAGTTTTCTAAATACACATTTTTGGTTTTGAAATTTGTTCTAACTTAAAATTTTAATCAGCTGACACGAAAACGGAACGTTTGTTTTTACTTTCCGGTTACGGTCTACAGACGATAGGTAATTGTTCGCATGTGTTTTCATAAGACTAAAAGAAAACAAATGGCACGTTCTTATATATTTAAGGAACGTTAACGAGAGCCATAACCTCAAGGTCCTTCTCGGGTCAAAATTTCGGACTATTCCTTGCATATTTGTAATCTGGTAATCAATAGTGTTAATTTTATACCATATTGCCTAGGATAGAACACAACTCCCCGAGGGGGTGGTTTTGGCCCCTAGGGGGGTCCACGGGCCCGAGCCCGAAAACGGACTTCATATTCGTGTTCCTGGGGTCATGTTAGTGGGGTATGCAAAAAATTACGACCTACCCTGTAAAATACAGTTTTACCAAGTTTTGTGAATATGGGGATAAATTTAATGCATAATTATATATATTACCTTGGCTGTTGCTCTCTTTGTGCCTGCCCCATAAAACAAACATCGAAGAAGCACCGTTGGCTGTGTTAGAGCCGACATAAGCCACACATTTCCTTTTTTCATATGAAACAACAATTTATTGTTTAAAACCAGTAACTTACAAAACCCTTAAATGTTTTCTATACCACCCCCCTATGTTGGTTCTTGTCTGGGATTATGTTCCCACCTAAGTACCGGCAGCGAAAGCCGCGCAATGACATAGAAAATGCTCCAACGTATAATCTTCCCCACATGCTATCACTTGCCGCACCGATTTCGCATGATACCCAAAACTATACTGACCTCCTTCTTACTTCCTTTCATCAATAGCCTCGTTCTCTCACAATCCGTAGCTCCACATAGTATTTTCGCCGACCTACCCACACTCTTAACTCGGGCTGCGTTGACCCGAAAGGCTTCGGGATAACCAAGTTTATTGACGGCAGTCCTCTGGCCTTCACTGCCAAATCCTCTGCTTTTTCATTCCTCCTTACCCAATCGATGGGGATCGTGCCATTCTTAGAGAAGGCATTAAACTCCTTACACTCCAACACTGTTCGTGACCTTACCGTCTTCGTTGTTATCGCCCCTATGGCTATTTTACTGTCCGTAAAGATGTTTACACTCGACGTCCTCGTGAGAAAACCACACCACCTCAGCAGAGGAACTCTCAAGGAGGTGTACTGTCTCCTCTATTTTGAAATATAGCCATTAACAATATATTATTGTCTCTGGTAGAAAAAGGTTAGGTTTAGGGGAAAGTTTCCCAGCACTCTAAGAGATATACATCAGGAAGCTCTACGTGCAACAGAAAAGTGGACTACCGAAAGTGGTCTAAGTTTAAATCCGCGCATGACAGAAGTAGTTCTTTTCAGTAGGAGATACAAGTTGCCTAGAGTGGAACCTGTCTCCTTGGGTGGAGAGAGTGTTCCATTTACAGAAAGCCCAAAATACATGGGTGTTTTGCTGGACAGGAAATTGAACTTCAAATCCAACATTTTGGAAAAGGGAAGAAAGGCCACTCTTGCCCTATACACCTGCAAGAGAGCCATTGGCAAAAGTTGGGGGTTTAGACTGGGTGTTATGCATTGGGTCTATACTGCAGTTGTCATACCTATAATGTTATATGGTGTTGTGGTCTGGTGGACGGCGCTTCAAAAGTCCACTTACTGATCAATACTTAACCACATCCAAAGGATGGCCTCTTTGTGCATCACAGCCTCTGCACACAGCAGCATCTGATGCACTGAATTTAATGCTACATCTTATGCCATTGTGACATTGTGGCTACCCAAATTGCAGCGACCACTGCCGCAAGACTAAGAGAGCTTTATCATTGGTCATGTGACAGCTATGGACACTGTGTTATCCTTGATACAATATCCGATATTCCAGGCAGTGTGTATTACACCCAACTTGAACGGCTTTGTGATAAAATTTACTGTACCACTGTTGCTGACAGAACCGATTGGAACTACAATATCCCTGGTAACAGAAGTTATATAGACTTCTATACGGATGGTTTCAAACTAAACGACCAGGTGGGCTTTGGGGTGTACTCTAAAGATTTCGAACTGGTCATATCGAAGAGGTTACCCGACCTCTGCAGTGTGTATCAAGCGGAGATCCTTACAATTAAGGAAGTGGTGGATTGGCTAAGATATAATGTCCTTACGACGATTGGCGTAAATATCTTCTCCGACAGCCAGGTAGCCATTAAATCCCTGGAGAACCTATTTCTGAACACAAAGCTCTCAGCTGTCGCAAATCTCTCAACGAGATGGCTGAACAGTTCAAAATTCACCTGTTCTGGGTGCCGGGCCACAAGATATTCCAGGTAATTGTAAATCGGATGAGCTTGTGAGACTAGGAACTACCCTACACATTCCAGGGATACTGGAATCTGTGGGTATGCCTTTAGCGACATGTAAGCTAAGTTTTCAGGACCAGGCCCGAAGGACAACGAATGATAGATTGCAACAAAGAGGGGGCTGTGAGCATTCCAAAACTATAAGGCCTAATCTAGACTTGAGGTCTACTGCTTTGCTGTCATCGACTAGGACAGACGCCTCAGTCATTGTGTCCGTCATGACAGGTCACTGTCTAATCGGAAAACATACTGAGAGACTGAAGGTTGTCAGATAAGATAAATAGATAAAATGATGCCAGTCATACTCTACCGACTAACTGTGTCGCCACTGTTGCATCCGACGTTGACAACTCTGGGGAAAATATAAAATTAAAATTTTTATGACAAATAAGTCAGGTCCACGGCCGAGTACCAGTGTTTGTATGGAATAATTGGTAGTTAATATGGTATGGTAAGACATGAATCTTTCCCATGCTGATTTTCTCCAATAGAGAGTGTGTAGCTGTCTCGCTCCGGTAGAGGTTTATCTGGATTACCCCAATCATTGGTCCTCCAATAGATGGACATCTTGGGAGTAGGTGATGATCTCATCGCCTGTCACTGCACTGCCTGATGTCATCGAATCTTTATAAATCTTTATAGTCTTCCGAATCTTTATAAAGTCGGTAATGGTTCCAACGTCAGGTCCCTGTTTGTTAAGCTGTATAGAGTTTCCAATCCCTGTACTGCCTGATGTTGCAATACTAGGATCTTTGCCTTTTTTAGTCTTCCAAATCATAAGTAAATGGGCTTCTTAGGAGTATGTGATGGTACCATCCTCGGTTCACTGTTCGTAAGGATGCATTCCTGTCGCTGCTCTGCCTAGTGTTTTAATATTAGGATGGTTACTTATCCTAGTCTTTCCAATATTGAGAGAGGCGGTGATTGTCATGTCGTCAGCCCCCTATTCGTTGGGCTACCAGGTAGCTGTCTACAATTTTATTATTCATTCTTCATATCAAAAGTTTTTACCGCACAGAAATGTTTCTGTGCTAAATATACATATCTTAGCTGTTTCGACTACTTTTTGTCCGGCATATATCGTAGATTAATAAAGTCAAATTGTAGATTTGAAAACCCTCCATTTTCTCTTAGTTCCGCCTAGAGCCTTAGCAGCATAAGCTTTCTAGGAATTTCCCGCAAATGTCCAGTATACAAATTGGTCTATAGGACAATGGATTGTCCAAAGGGTTTTTATCCTTTCGAAGCAAAACAAGTCTCTGTTTCTTCTTTACCCTGGGAAAGAGACCCCGATTTCCAAATTTTTTCATAATGATTTTGTTGAGAATTCTCCACGGATCATTCTGAACTTCGTCGCATAATTTCTCCCAGCACCATTTCGTCGCATTTTTCTATTGTTGTTCGTTGATTTTTTTTCTGCGCTATACTCTTCCAGCGCTTCAGCGTGCACTTTACGTCGGTTAGCAACTCGCTTGGCTTTGTGACATTTATGCCTAAGATTTGCAATATTTTGGTTCCACCAATAAACTGGTTTTTTTAAATTACACACGGCATAAGTTTTCGGAATGCCAATTTTAAGGAATATTCCGGTTAAAAAATCTACGTATTGTACCGTAAAGATCTGTGTTGCTATTAATAGGTTTGGTTGATAAGAGGGTGCGGATATTAATCCGCCCAATGCCACTATGAACATACACATAAGCCAAGTTATTGGCTTGTGCGCTCTAAAAACTAAAAAGTAACCTCGAAAAAGGAAATTTTAAGTTAGGAATTCCGAGATTTTTACAAAATCCTTAATTGTTTTCCATACCACTCCCTTAAGTTGGTTCATGTCTGCTATTGTCTCCCCACCTAAGTACCGGTGGCTTTTAGCCGCGAAAGTTGGGCAATGACATAGGAAAGGCTCCAATGTCTTATCATCTTCCCCACAGTCACTACACATGGTATCACTTGAAGCACCGATTTTGCATAACTGAGCTCGTATTCCTATGTGTCCCGTTATGATACCAAAAGCTATACCCACCTCATTCTTACTTCCTCTCAGTAATAGCCTCATCCTCTCACGATCCGGATCAACCCATAGGATTTTCGCCGTCATTACCGACTGTTTCGCTTTTCCACAGTGTTCGCCTTCGTCGCCCTCGCCCTTAACCCGGAGTGAGTCAACCCGAAAGGCTTCGGGATAAGCAAGTTTATTGACGGCAGTCCTCTGGCCTTCACTGCCAAATCGTCTGCCCTTTAATTCCCCCTTACTCCGTTAAGGCCCGGCCACCAAACGATGCACTCTCTTTCTTGCACCCCAAGACTGTTCGCGACCTTACCTTCCTTCGACATCCTCGCATAAGCACAACACCAACTCACGCATTCCGTGATTGCCCTGATCTCTGCCTGCAGGGACAGAGGGCCAAGGTCAGGGAGCCTAAAACAGATTTCAGTCCCTGGGTTCTCAATGTTGACCCCCAGGCCCACTCTGTCCTCTAGCTTTGATCCATCCGTGTAACATGATCTTCCAGGTGGCAATGTTAGAGTTCCAAGACTGTGCCGCTGGCAGCAGTGCCTTGAACTCGACCTCAAGTGTCGTCTCAGGTATCCGATCGGATATTTTCCAGGTTTCCTATCGTCTCACAGTGGGATGGAAAAAAAAATAGTGTAAATAAGTCTGCCATTTTGGAACGGATAGAGATATCTTCATGAAAATTTAAATGGTTATAGCTGAGGTGTTATCCAATGCAAAATTTCAGAGCCCTAGAAGTCCCATGAGCCCAGTGCTAGGCCTTCAAAGTTGGTCACCTCGACCCTATAAAATTTTGTTCGGGCTATCAAAAGCGCACTTATGGTCAGATTTTCAAATTTTTGACTCGAAAGTGCTTAAAAAGCCTTACAAAAAACAGGCCAAATGTGCGGGATATCTCTTATTGTGTCGAAGAAATTTGACTAACAATTTTTTTTTTCAAATTTTCTTAGAGACCAGCTCTTATTTTGTTGCTTGTGGAAGCATTTCTAAACCGTTTTCAAATTTTTTAACTGATTAAAATTTAAAATTTTCTGGTAGTGATTTTGCTGACTGTACTGTAAAAAAAACTTAGGTTAGGCTAGGTTGAAAAGAGGGTACATATATTAATCCGCCCCATGCCACTATGGACATACACCTAAGCCAGTAATCGGCTTGTTGTGCGCTCTAAAGTAACCTCTAAAGAAACTTTTAAGTTAGGAATTCCGTGCTACTTACAAAATCCTTAATTGTTTTCAATACCACTCCCCTAAGATGGTTTATGTCTGATATTGTGTCTCCACCTAAGTATCGGTATCGGCTTAGGCTAAGTATCGGCTTAGGCGTCCGGGCAATGATAAGGGAAATGCTCCAACGTCTCATTATCTTCTTATTGGACCCACAATTTATCCACCTGCTTCTTAGCATATGGTTTATCGGGCCTCTAAGGACCCGGACCACATGGTATTGATCTAAGGATTGGATCAATGTGTCGGTACGCACATTATTAAAAGCTCCCTCGATGTCAATGCAAACAGCTAATGTGTACGTCTTGGCATCGAATGGCCTTTGGTGTCACATAACTGACCTCTTTCCCAATGTTGCGAATCTTCCCTATCATCCAGGTTTTTTCCTGGGCTGATTACCTCTCTCGATGAGGACAACAACCTTCGAAAGACTCCACTATTGCAGTCGTAATCCTGTTGATATTGTCGTCAATGACTTCTATGCTTGGACAATCTAAATTATCATGCCCAAGTCCTTCGAAAGACTCCACTATTGCTGTCGTAATCCTGTTGATATTGTCGTCAATGACTTCTATGCTTGGACAATCTAAATTATCATGCCCAAGTCCTGAGTAGTCTTTCGAATTTTGGCCAATTGGTTGTCAACTTATTATGGAAGCTTATCGGATTCGGCTTATCGTGCTATTCTAAACCTAATGGAGACCATCCAATACTGAACCTTATCGATTAGATTTTCGGAACATATTGTTTTATTTTATTTATTCATATTTATTATTGGAATGTTTTGTTCGCATCTTACGAGAATCGTCTTTATAGTGATTTATCTTGATTCCGCTGAATTTGTGAATCTTCAGTGAGGTTTAAATCGAAGTCAATGTATTGGCGATCACTTTGTTTTTCTACGTCAAGGACCAAACATTTACTTGATTTGGTTGCTGTATCCCCACGTAAACGGAAAAAAATATTAAGAATTTTTTTAATTTAATTGATTTAATTGATAATTGATTGATCAATAATTACTTTAATTTAAACAGAAATTCTTCCGATTACGATCATGATTGAAATTTTTGACATTTTCAATTAAAACATTAATTGATTCAATCATTTTGTTACTTGAATCTGAACTTATATATCAATTATGATCGTGATTGCAACTTTTGAAATTTTCAATTAAAAAATAAATTGATTTAATCATTTTTTAATTAAATCTTAAAAATTTTGAATAAACCATTAACTCTTTTTGTTTTAATACCCTTCACCATAGGATCTGGGGTATACTAATTTCGTCATTCCGTTTGTAAAACCTCGAAATAAGGGTCTAAGACCCCATAAAGTATATATATTCTTGATCGTCATGAAATTTTAAGTCCATCTAGCCATGTCCATCAGTCTGTCGAAAGGACGCTAACTATCGAAGGAGTAAAGTTAGGTGCTTGAAATTTTGAACAAATACTTAATATTTGTATAGGTCCGTTGCGATTGGAAGTGGGCTAAATCTGTCCATGTTTTGATATAGCTGCCGTATAAACCGATCATGGTTCTTGACTTCTAGAGCGCGCAATTCCTATCCGATTTAGTTGAAGTTTTGCGCGTAGTGTTCTCGTATCACTTCCAACAATTATGCCAAGTATGGTCTAAATCGGTTAATAACCAGATATAGCTGTCACATAAACCGACCTTGGGTCTTGACTTCTAGAGCTTCTAAACGGTGCAATTCCTATCCGATTTTGGTCGAAATTTAGCATGAAGTGATTCGGGTTAACTTCCAACAACTCCCGACTAGATTTGTTGGGCTTCTAGAGGGCGCAATATGGTTGAAATTTCGTATATGGCCTTTTGGGTATGACTTCCAACAACTTCCACAACTGTTTCATGTATGGTCTAAATCGGTTTATAAGCTGATATAGCTGCCATATAAACCGATCTCGGTTCCAGATTTCTTGAGCTTCTAGAGGGATCAATTCTTATCCGATATGGCCAAAATTTTGCACGAAATGTATATATTTTGACTTCCAACAACTGTTTCAAGTATGGTGTAAATCAGTCCATATCCCGATATAGCCGCCAATTAAACCGATCTCCCGATTAGACTTCTAGGTCTTCAAGAGGGCACAATTTTTATTAAATGTGGTTGAAATTTTGCGTATTTGTTTTTGGTATGACTGCCAACAATTGTGCCCAGTATGCTCTTAACCGGTATATAACCTAATAAAGCTGCCATATAAACCGATCTCCCAGTTTGACTTTTTGAGCCTCTGGAGGGCGAAATTATTACTCGATTTGAATGACATTTTAGTGTGTTTTTCTATGACTCCTAACAGCCAAGGCAAGTACGGTCCATATCGGTCAAAAACTTGATATAGTTCATATGTATTTGAAAAAGTCATTCAAAGAACTTGACAAATGCGATCTACGGTGGAGGGTATATAAGATTCGGACCGGCCACCACGCTACCACGCTTTTACTTGTTGTCACTCAATTCGTTCGCCAGTTAATTCCAAAACAGCTGATTTTATAGAGGACAAACAGCTGTTTTCATTGAATTGACGAATGAATCGAGTGACAAAAAGAAAAAAATGTTAATGGTCTAGGCAGTAAGTTCTTTCAAAAGATGTTTAATGGAATATAATGTTATGACTGCCCGTTTTTGGGGTTTCTTCCCGAAAGCATGTAATTGGTAAAGTTACTGCTTCTCTACTCTTTCTCTCATAATTCGTAAAACAATGTTTTCCGTTTCAGTTTTAGGAAACCCTTGGAGGTGTTTGTTCTTAAGGAGTGTACATGGACCCAAGCAAAACTCTCAAATTCGTGTTCCAGGAGTTTAACTTATATGAACCATGTTTCATCGAAATCGAAGGTGCGCCATTAACAGCGCTAGTTTCGCAAAAATTTTAATATATCTTTTGATTTTTTTCAATATTTTCAATCAAATTCTTGATTAATCCAATTAAAAAAAATAATTGGATATTTCGAAAATTTCTATAATTTTTGAAAATTAATTGAATTAATTCACTGAAAATTAATTGAATTAATTAACTGAAAATTAATTAATTAATTGAAAACTTGAAAGTTTTAATAATTTTTTTAATTGGATATTTGGAAAATTCAAAAATTTTCAATAATTTTTCTAATTGAATATACAATATTTTTAATTGAAAGTTTTTTCAATCACCTTTTTCAAAAACTGTGTTTGATATTATCATTTTCGTGATTGAAGCCGTTGAATCCGTTCTATATTCTTTTCTGTGTACGAACATTGGTTTGTTTCCAACATTAAGCACAAGTAGACCCAAATACGCTATCATGTCGATG
Source organism: Stomoxys calcitrans (assembly GCF_963082655.1). Lineage (NCBI taxonomy): Eukaryota > Metazoa > Arthropoda > Insecta > Diptera > Muscidae > Stomoxys > Stomoxys calcitrans. Next base: position 158,518,752 of record NC_081553.1, on the reverse strand, counting down.
ACTGCCAGTCCTTTCCTGTCTGTTGTCCTTGAGGGCGCAATTATTTTTCGATTTGCCTAAAATTTTGGAGGTGGTGTTTTTCCATGACTTCGGTCAATAATTGCATATAGCTCATATATATTTGGGAAATTCATTCGAAGAACTTGACAAATGCGATCCATGGTGGCGGGTATATAAGGTTCCGCTCGTCCGAACTTACCACGCTTTTACGTGTTTTATTTTAACTTTTTTTTTATATTATATTACATATATAAGTTCCTGCATAACAAGGCCAAAATCTTATAAGTTATAGTACAGGATGTTGTATACAAAAATCATTTCCAATTTAAGTGTAGAGTGAACAATATGAACAATTCAACAAAAATATGAGGAAAAATGTTTGTAACCTGTTAAAACGTTGCTTATGTTTTGTAAATCATAAGGAAAAGTATTCCACAGAATTATATTCCCTATGAAAAACTGCCATTCAGACACTAGACTTCGCCATCTTATGGGTATAAGGTTTTATTTCTATAAGATCTAACAAACGTGAGACTATTGAATAAATAACTGAGTTTCTGTTTATAAATTATTTTATGCAGAAATAATAAGGCTTTCATATTGAATAGGGTGTCAAAATTGCATCCGTATAAAGAATTCGTGTAGGATGATACACAATATGTTCTCCTTAAGCCATATTCATAGCAACTATGCCATTGAAGGCTACATTGAATCAACGTCGACTCAGCGAATCACAATAAGAGAATAGTTCGCATCCAAATAATAGATGGATTTGGATTTAAATAAAAAACATTCGCTTTGGTCCTTTCATAGAAGATCATCAACCAGTCTTCCAACACATTGGCCAATATTTTGCAACGAGCTATCTAGGTAGATCTGAACGTCGTCCGAGTACATGCGCACTCTGCTATGTAACAACTGTGAGGGAAGGCCGTTTACATAAATAGAATAAAGAAGTGACCCTGGTATTAACCCCTGTGGCACACCTATATCCAAACTCAATAGCCTTGAAGTTGTAGCCCGGTAAACACAGATTGTGTCCGATTTTCAAGGTACGACTTAATGAGATTGCTCGACGTGAAAGAGAAGTTAAAAAAAGTCGGAGTTTGAAGGACAAATTGTTGTGGTCGACAGTGTCGAATGATCAAGCAGAACCAGGAAACCAGTCTAAATACCATCAACATCACTCTTTATCTTTTCAGAAACTTCAATTAATGCCGTAGTGGAACTATCGTCAGCACAGAACCCTGACTACATATCGGTCAACAATGATTCCCTTTGGAAGTACTCTGACATCTTACCATGTAAAATTTTCCCAAACATCTTTGAGAAATAACTGAGAGTTGCAAAAGCACGAAATTCGTTGCTGGATTTGGGGCCTGGAATGACCTTTGCATATTTCCAAGAATTTGGACAAGTGGTAGAGCTAAGAATAGTAATAAAAAAGTAGGGATATATGGCAATGGGTGAGAAAAAATTATCCGAATATACTTTGGATCAATTTTTGTCTAGACCAATCGTGTTAGACTTAATTCTACTAAAATAATGTTATACTTTAGTAGGTGTAACACACCTGAATTCGAAGTTGCAATCACCTAGTATACTATCTGCCACACCGTTAGATCCGTAGAAGGAAGAGTCAGCCGATACCATGGCCATGTTAAAAAATTTCCTGTTAAGTTCGTTCGCTTCTCGTGGCAAAGATCAAAAGCCTTGGGGTTTCTATTCCCAATATCTCTGATTGCCTTCCATCTCTTGCAACCCAATTTAATACCCTCCACCATAGGATGGGGGTATACTAATTTCGTCATTCCGTTTGTAACACCTCGAAATATGGGTCTAAGTCCCAATAAAGTGTATATATTCTTGATCTTCATCACATTTTAAGTCGATCTAGCCATGCCCGTCCGTCTGTCGAAAGCACCCTAGCTTTCGAAGGAGTAAAGCTAGGCGCTTGAAATTTTGCACAAATACTACTTATTAGTTAGGTCGGTTGGGATAGCAAATGGACCAAATCGGTCCATGTTTTGATATAGCTGCCATATAAACCGATCTTGGGACTTAACTTCTTGAGCTTCTAGAGGACGCATTTCATACTTGATTTGGGTTTTTCATGAGGTGTTTTGTTTTGACTTCCAACAACTGTGCCAAGTATAGTCTAAATCAGTTCAGGTTCGTATATAGCCGCTATATAAACCGATCTCCCTATTAGTTATTACTCGATATGCCTGAAATTTTGGAAGTTATGTTTTTCTAAGACTCCTAACAGCCGTGGCAAGTACGGTCATATTGGCAAATAACTTGACTTGTAAAATGCGATCCATGGCGGAGAGTATATAAGGTTCGTCCCGGCAAAACATAGCACGTTTTTACTTGTTTTTTTATAATTTTTAATTTAATTGGCTATGATAGAACATTTGTTCCACTAGCCGAGAATAGAATAGCGTTCCAAGCTCTTTGATCTTCTGCGCTAATTTTATAATCTCTGACCCCAAGTTTCGAGGTGTCTTCCTCAGCTTGATCTTTCCATCATGCTTTGGTCGTGCCGTCTTGCATGTACCACCATATTCGCATTTCAAAAGAGATCTTTGCTGGAGCTTCTTCGTCCATTCTGACAACATGACCTAGCCAATTCAGCCGTTTTATTTTGATACGTGTAACTATGCTATCGTCGTCATACAGCTCGTGGTTCATACGTCGCCTCTATTCTCCATTAACGCAAACTGGTCCATATATTTTACGAAGAATCTTTCTCTAAAACCCTCCAAGCACAGCCTCTTCTGCTTTCGCCAGTACTCATGCCTCAGAATCATATAACATCACTGGTAGTATCAGTGTCTTGTATAGTCTAATGTTTGTCTGTCGTGAGGTGGCCTTGCTTCTAAACTGCTTACTTAATCCAAAGTAGCATCTGTTTGCCAATAAGACTATCTCAAAGTTGTGTCCCAACTTTCTCAATTTTCCTTATCTGATCGGTTGTACAATGAGTTTTGAGAGTTGAAACCATCCATTTCGCCTTATATCCATTTACTGCCAGACATATTTTCACTGACTCTCTTCCGATTCTTTCAAAGACTGCAGTTACTACTTCCGGTGACCGACCTATGTTATCGATGTCGTCGGCATAGGCGAGAAGCATGTGTTCTCTTGTGAGTATTGTGCCATATCAATTCACATCTGTATCTCGTATAATCTTCTCCAGCAGGATATTAAATAGATCACACGATAAGCTGTCTCCTTGTAGGATACCTCGTTTGGTATTAAATGGTTCGGAGAGATTCTGTCCTATTCTTACTAAGGAACCTGTATCCGCAACTGATACCAAACTCAGACATGGCCTGAAATACCTTTGAACATAAAGGGGTATCGAAAGCGGCTTTGTAGTCAACAAAAATATGGTAGGTGTTGACTTGTCCTTCTCGGTTCTTTTCCAGGATTTAGCGCAGTGTGAATACCTGGTCAAGGGTGGATAAGCCAGGTGTAAAGCCGCATTGATAAGGCCCAATTATCTCAATGACTTTAGGTTTTAATCTTTCACACAGTACGCTCGAGAGTATCTTGTATGCGATGGGGAGGAGACTTATTCCTCTGTTGGCACATTTCATCTTGTCTCCTTTCTTGTGTACGAGACATAGTATGCTGAGGTTCCAATCATCGGGTATGCGTTTTTCTAGCCAGATCGCGCAGACAAGCTGATGCAAATGCCTTATAAGCTTATCGTCTCCGGTTTTAAATAGTTCAGCAGATAACCCGTCGGCTCCTGCTGTCTTGTTGTTCTTCGGTCAGGTCACTGCTACTTGTACCTCATCCTCAGCATGCTATCTGTGTCAGTTACCAAATTTCCTTCTTTGTCTTTGCAGGAGGATGCGCCTGAACCAAAGTCATCGTTTTGATGTTTGATTCTTGGATAGAATTTCCGGACTTCATTCTAACTCACGTTTTTCGATTTTTCTTTTTGCGGAATAGACGTTTCTCCTCTTTCCTTTTCCCCCGATACCTCTCCTTTATCTGCCGTTGCTTATGATTGCAGGGTTGCTCTTTATGTCGCATTCTTGGCTTCAGTAGCATCTCGACACTCTTGGTCGTACCACGGGCTTCTTGGGGAGGGTTCCGGTACCCAAGTACGGATTTGGGGTAATGGTTTGCCACTGTGCAATTATGTCATCGAAACAAGGAGTGCTTTCATGAAGCAGTTGGGTTAGTCGAGTATGCCGTTGTCATCTGTTGTGTTTGCAGCTTTTTAATGACCCGCTTCCGTGCAGTGATATGATTTGATTGTAGAATTGAACCATGGTTTCGCATTGAAAGTGAGTCATTTAATTTGATTGGTACCGTCATATAACTAAAGAATTTGATCTTTATGAAATTGAAGTTGTTGCTCAACAGAAATTATTGAAAGTATCTCATCTTGACTTATTTGACAAAATCTTTCTACCAACTATTGGGTTGCCCAAAAAGTAATTGCGAATTTTTTGAAAGAAAGTAAATGCAATTTTAATAAAACTTAGAATGAACTTTAATCAAATATACTTTTTTTACACTTTTTTTCTAAAGCAAGCTAAAAGTAACAGTGGATAACTGACAGAAGAAAGAATGCAATTGCAGAGTCACAAGCTGTGAAAAAATTTGTCAACGCCGACTATATGAAAAATCCGCAATTACATTTTGGGCAACCCAATACCTATAGTCTATGTTTCTATAGTCACGATATGAAAAATTTTCTACAACTAAAGGCGTATTAAAATTATAGATTTAATCATGTAATCAAAAACAAGATGTTGAAATTTGCTCGTATAGTAGAACATTAACAAAGAATTATTCAAGCGATGCACTGATAGAAGAGGAGCAATGCGTTTAATTAATAACATATAATCCGAATTCTGGCATAATATTTAGCAGCGAAGAATCAATATTAACATCTTCACTGACGATCACATCGTTGTAACCCATCGTCACAGTGTGGAGGATATTGTGTAGGAGACCAAGGTCAATGGTATTATTTGGTCGATAAACACAACCAATTAATATTTTTTTGTTATTTGATTTGAGTTCAACGAACACAAAACGGTCTCATCTCCAGGTTTGGACCTACAACACAACTTTGCGATCAAAGCATTTCTGGCATAAATGGCACCACAACCTCCTATACGCCCCCTATCTGACCTAAACACAGAGTATGCCTGCAAACTGGTTATACTGTCAGGAATACAGGAAATTCTAATACCATTTACACGTATAACTACGAAATGTTCTTCTTTCTGTTCCATCTAAAACACATTTAGAAAAGTTTTTCTTGTATAAACCTTGCTTCCCACGACTTGGTACCAGTTTTCTCGCATTTTCTATACTGTTCGCTAATAAGCACAATATAACCATTCATTTGTTTAGCCTTCTTAAGTATTAACTCTTGGGCCTGTCGCCCTCTACCTAGATTTATTTGGAGTATTTTCATTTCCATTGCGGCATTGTGTACTTGACGTTATAAAGTGTATTCGATTTATGTCCATCGATTCTGCATTTTATTACATTTTTTTATTTCATTGTTAATGTAATTCAAATAATTTATAATTAAATATTACTAATTATTCTTTAGAAAAGCAAAGAAGAAAAATATGTCATTTAAAGATATATTTTAAATAATTTTTTTCTACAGATAAAATTTCAATTAAAAAAGAACATTTTTGTAAATGTATGCCTTAGGAGCAATTTTTATAAAAAAAAAATTGTCAAGAAAATTCCATGAAGATGTTGGCTTAAAGACGATTTTAACAACTTTTCGTTTAAAGCAACCACAAAAATGTTTTCTCTTGTAAAAATTGCATTAACTTAATAACGACAAAAAACACCCAAGAATGGAGCTGCCTTAGGTACTTCTAATTTGAGTTAGGATAGAGGTGTTGTAATAAAATTTGAATTGGCGTCAAGTGGACGAATGAAACCAGTTACAACTATTATGGGGGAAAATTGGGTTGTCGAATGACGGCAATTTTTTATATCTCAAAAATGTAACAAAAAATTTCTCAACATTCTTAGGAGTGAATCCGTTTTAATTTCTTGTTGCATTTGGTGGCTTCTATATTAAAAAAATAAATTTATGGAAAAAATCCTACTTCTTTTGACGACAGATGCGATTTTATACCAAAATCATTAAATCCAGCTTTCTTCGCTTAATGGTCATAAAATATTAAGAAAATAATTTTTTAATTGTAGGGGCCTAGGAAATAGTTGGATGTTATTTTTTATGTTCAAAATATTTAAAAAAAATGCTACGTCGATATAAATTTTCTAAATTATGAATATTTAAAATTCTATCAAAATCGGACAGTGGAATCGAAGGACAGGCATAATGGGTTAAAATGTTGTGTTCAAATGTGTCTAAAGAAAAATTTTCGAAAAATGTTGTTTGGGACGGCTAAGCAAAAAAAGTCTTTAAAAAATGATTATGCAAAATGTAGCGGCGCCAAATACAAAATGCAAAAATTGAAATTTGACTTTAATTGAAATTGAAATTTTGGCTTTAAAAAATAATATCGAGGTTAGGTTGCCTTTAAAGAGTTTTCCGCTGAAATTTAGTCCTTAAAATAAAATTCATTAAAATTTAGTCTTCAGAAAAAAATTAATTGAATTTTTTTTTATGAAAATTTAATTAGAAATCTTGTCTTTAGAAAAAACTTTAAGGAAATTTTGTCTTTAAAAAATAATTTTGAGGTGGGTTTGGCCCATGCTGAAGGTTTGTCATTGGAAGGTGTCATGCTGAAATTTTGTATTTAGAAAAATGTAATTAAAATTTTGCTAACTTTTAGAAGAGGAAGGAAGAGGACGAAGAAAAAGGGAGAGGAGGAACCAAAGGGTTTTGCTATAGATGTTTGTGTTTGTTGCTATTAGCATCGTTAGATAAGTTGGATTTGAATAAGGTAAGTATGATTGGATTGGTTTTCTATTGCGCTTATGACTCAAGTCGTCTTAAAAAGCCCTGTTCAGATTCAAATCTGTGCTTTACAACTTACTCTAGTTGGAATGGTTGTAAAGCACCATGATCCACTTGACGTCTCCTGCTGATGATTTTCCATGGTCGAAAATGAAATCGCGATACGGGAAACCAGTCAAAAGCTTCTAGCAAAATACACTTTTTGCTGACTTTTAAATGTTTTTGGCTATACTATTCTTTGAATAGAAAGCATTAAACAATAGTCTAAATCCGGACAATATCCTATAATGGAATCTCAACAAGATTTTAAAACCGAAAAAAGAAAGCGCAAACAGACAAAATAAAATTTGATTAGAAAAAATATAACAAATATAAAATTTTGACATTTCAAAAATTTTATTCAAATTTTTTGTTTAGAATAAATTTAATTTAAATTTTTGTTTTCAGCCGAAATCGTTTTATGGGGTAGAGGAGGCCCTCGAGGTCGAGCTCACTCCAGTAGCATAACATTTCTAATCCATTATTTTTTGTTTGCCTAAAAAGATATACCGCGCTAAGAACTCGACTATGCGATCCATGGTGGAAGGTACATAAGATTCGGCTCGGCTCTTACTTGTTCTGTATGCATTGGTAGCTCTTGCAATGCTTCTGGATGACCTTCACTTAAAAATCGACAATTCTGCTTATTTACGTACCCATTGAGCCAAAAATTAGTTTTGTTGCTCAATCGAAGAAGCGCTCAATGAACTTTCTTAACAGGGCACGTACTTTAATAATAAAATTCAATAATTTGCAAGCGTTGTTCGATTGTAAGACTTAATGGTCATGGTTAAATTATAGACTAAACTGAATATATTTGACAGTGAAACTAAATACGAAACATGCGTGAACTATTTAAACAAGTGTTGACAAAAAGATAATAGCTAAAAAATCACCCTTTATTTGGGGAGGAAAAGGTTTGTTTCGAATATTGCTTAGAATTCAAAATAAATCAGATCGTTTGCTCTGTATAGGCTGCCAAAATTGAAAACACCATGAGAAGCGAGCTTGTACACCTTGTTTTCACGATTTCTATACATTTTATCTTTATAGTGGCAAAGTAAAATTCGCTTAGGTTCACTGGGACGAACTTTTCAGTACCCACCATTTTGGATTGGTGTTGAAAACATCCGTAAAACCGTATGGAATTGGCGTTGCGATAAACAACGATCCACAAAACTAAAGATGGATATGTGCGCAAAGAGCTTGGAGCGGGAGACGGAAACGCAAAGGAACTCGAAAGCATAACAAAGTCATCATTTACTGAAGATATCATAGTCGTTGTATTCGCGGACATCAGAGATATTGAGGATACAACAGATAAAAATGAGATCGTAACAGCCATTCTGGAGGCATCGGTCGAAACTAGTAGTGAAGGAATCAATATGCCCAATATCCATGATTTGTTTGGCGGTACAAAACAAGCTTTGATGGAAATTACTGGTGACATAGCGAGCAAAATACTTAGGAGAAATAAAATCGTAATAGACCTAGTCATATGCTGGATTAGCAGAAAAGACTTTGCCAAGCGCTGTTTAAGGTGTATGAAAAAAGGTCACCTGGCTCGTTATTACTAAAGGAAAGATTGCAACAATGCGAATTAAATTAATTAATTACATGTTTACAAAAAGGTGGGTATTAAGTTCGTGTTTCACAGTGAAATACAAATGTTTTTCACAATTATTGTACTTTTTTGAAAACTACAAAAATATCTGTGATAACATAAGAATTTCATTAAAATTGTATCCTAGTAACCTAATGAATAAAATCTCAAAGCCTTTTTGCTTCAAAATCTATTATCTATCTGCCCCGTCCGCCCTTTCATTTCCCCTTACTCCGTTATGGCCGTGCTGTTATATGCTTCGGAGGCATCGGTACTTGTGAAAGCAGATGAGGCAGTGCTTGGAAAAGATTGGACCAGATGGACCAGTTTGTCTTAATGGAGAATATAGGCGACGTATGAACCACGAGCTATATAGCGACAATAGCATAGTTACACGCATCAAAATACAACAGCTGCGTTGGCTAGGTCATGTTGCCAGAAAGGATGAAGAAGCTCCAGCAAAGAAGTCTTTTGAAGGCAAACACGGTGGTACACGCAAACCGGGAAGACCAAAAGCATGATGAAAAGATCAAGTGGTGGGAGACACCTCGAAACTTGGTGTCATAGATTTTAGAATGAGCGCAGAAGATCGAGGCGCTTGGGATGCTATTCTACGTTCGGTTAGTGGAACAAATATTCTGTTATAGCCAATTAAAGAAAGTGAGTAAGATGTTTACACTCGACGTCCTTGCGTTAACACCACATCACTTCACGCATTCCGTGATCGCCCCGATATCCGCCTGCAGGACCGTGTTATGGTCAGGCAGTCTAAAACAGATCTCAGTCCCTGGGTTCTCAATGTAGACCCCCTGGCCCACTCTGTCCTCTGGCTTTGATCCATCCGTGTAACATGATCTTCCAGATGACAATACTAGGGTTCCGTGAATCCACTTACGTACTTAAAAAAAAATTTGCAACAATAGCGTGGAAATCTCTTGGTGTTTCTGATTTTTAGTTCTACCAACTTTTATTATTATTCTATCTCCAATAAATTAGGAAAACTTGATAACATGATGGTAATTATAAGCATATGCGACAATAGTTGGATGCAATTTTTAAGAGACATATTTTCCATCAAAAACACATTTCCGATCGATTTAAATTAAGTTCGACGAAAAAATTTCATCAAAAAACTAAGGCTGATTCGCTGAAACTAAGACATTTGCAAGGCAACCACATTTTGAAGGGTTTGACAGATTAGGATCGGCCTTTGAATAGTATGTTGACATGCTGTACAAAATTCAGCTCTGACTTAAACAAAATGTAAACGCCGAAAGTCCAGTTCCTGCAACGAATAGCGACCATAATTTTCCAAAAAAAATCTGTTTAGTTATATTTACCAATTTCGCAGTAACAGACTAATTTTGGGAATTTTCGATTTTGAGAAAATGAAGTCCTGGCTACGTCCCTGATGGCAACTCTACCCAAACATGGACCGATTTAGCCCATTTGCAATGCCAACCGACCTGCACAAATAAGAAGTATTTGTTCAAAATTTCAAGCACCTAGCTCTATCCCTTCGAAAGTTTGCGTGCTTTCGGCAGACAGACAGATGGACGGACGAACATGGCTAGATCGACTCATGTCGAGACGATCAAGAATATATATACTTTATTGGGTCTCAGATCAATATTTCGATGTGTTACAAATGGAATGACGAAATTAGTATGCCCCCATTCTTTTAGAAGTATTCGTGACTTACCGGCCGAAATGTTGGAAAGAGTATGCCAAAATTGGACTAAGCGGATGGACCATTAGAGGCACAGTCACGGTCAATATTTGCATAAAATAATCATCAAACATTAAATTATATGCACCGTACTTACCATTCAAATAAAGATTTCATGCATTTATTCATTTGCTAGATTAATGTTTTATAGCAATTTCTTAATGCATGTAGATTGCAAAAATAGTTTCCGTAACGACAATGTCAAATATGTGCTATTTTTTTATTTGTTGCCATTTTAAACATAATATTAAAATTTAACCTATGAAAAATAATAGGTCCAATTTTGGTTTTTAAATGTTACTTAACGATCTCTTGTGTTTAAAAAAGGCTTGGATCAACCTGAGCGTACAGTCGGTTCAGTTCTGCCGCACCAAAGCAGGTATAACCTTATAAAGGATGATTTTTTTGAGGTTAGGATTTTCATGCATTAGTATTTGACAGATCACGTGGGATTTCAGACATGGTGTCAAAGAGAAAGATGCTCAGTATGCTTTGACATTTCATCATGAATAGACTTACTAACGAGCAACGCTTGCAAATCATTGAATTTTATTACCAAAATCAGTGTTCGGTTCGAAATGTGTTCATTCACCGTAACGTTGCGTCCAACAGCATCTTTGAAAAAATACGGTCCAATGATTCCACCAGCGTACAAACCACACCAAACAGTGCATTTTTCGGGATGCATGGGCAGTTCTTGAACGGCTTCTGGTTGCTCTTCACTCCAAATGCGGCAATTTTGCTTATTTACGTAGCCATTCAACCAGAAATGAGCCTCATCGCTGAACGGTGAATGAACACATTTCGAACCGAACACTGATTTTCGTAATAAAATTCAATGATTTGCAAGCGTTGCTCGTTAGTAAGTCTATTCATGATGAAATGTCAAAGCATACTGAGCATCTTTCTCTTTGACACCATGTCTGAAATCCCACGTGATCTGTCAAATACTAATGCATGAAAATCCTAACCTCAAAAAATCACCCTTTACGAAGCTTAAATGAGTAACCAGTTGGACGGTCGAAATCTCTTTTTTAAGAACAAGGTAGTCTGTATTAACAAGTCCTTTAACTTGTAATACAAGTAACTAACTTGTCCTTGAGGCTGTTATCCGTTTGAGAAATGTTTCTGACTTGGCTGTGGTCTTCAGATAATTTAAGGGTTCAGTTCTGTAAAACTTCATCGTAACTTTTAAGATTTTGCTATGACTCATCCGATCACTGATCAATTTTATAGAACTCGGTCCAGATTCGGATATAGCTCCCATAATATGTGTCCTCCGATTTTCACTTTAAGGGCACACGCATTTATCAACCGAGGTTATTAACATTTTCCACAACGATTTCTATGACTCCAAAAATATTTAGGATTTAAGTCGAAATTCTACATATGATTGAAGCAAATTTTAATTTGGCGTCGGCTTTGCCCGATTTTAGTCCAATCTCACCTAATGAATATGAAAATTCAAAATTTTTAATACCGTTTCTCCAATATATAAAAACTAAATTTTTTAAACAGATTAAAATTCATCAAAACTTAAGTTTTTTTAAGATTTCTCAAAGGATTTTTTTAACGACAAATTTTTACTAATAGCTTTTCTAATCACAAAATTTCAAAGACATTTTTTAAGACAATATTTCAAAAAAAAAATTTTCTCTTAAGACACAATTCCAATGAAATTTTTCAAACTAAATTTTATTGCCATTTTTCTAAACACAAAATTTTAATGAAGCCATTTTTACGCAAAATGTTAACGCAATTTTCAAGAGAAGTTTTTAATGAAATCTTTTTTAAAGACGAATTTTTAATACAAAATTTCTTGTTAAAATTGTTATAGACAACATTTTAATTGATATTTTTCTTAAAATTTTTTAAAGACAAAATTTCAATAAGGTTAGGTTGAAAAGAGGGTGCATATATTAATCCGCCCCATGCCACTATGGACATACACCTAAGCCAGTAATAGGCTTGTTGTGCGATCTAAATAAAAACTATAAAGTAAACTCTAAAAAGAAAATTTTAAGTTAGGAATTCCATGGTGCTTACAAAAACCTTAATTGTTCTCTATGCCACTCACCTTAATTTGTTTATGTCTGGTATTGTGTCTCCACCTTAGTGCCGGTATCTGTTAGACGTGCGAGCCGGGCAATGACAAAGGAAATGCTCCAACGTCTCATTATCTTCCCCGCATGCCTTACATAAGTGAGCTCGTAGTCCCGTTATGATACCAACAGCTATACTGACCTCCTTCCAGTATTAGCCTCGTCTCTCACGATTTGGATCCCCCCATAGGATTTTCGGGGTCCTATCGACTGTTTCTCTGTTCCACAATGTTGCATGCGCATTCGTCGCCCACTCCTTTAACTCGGACTGTGTCGACCCGAAATGCTTCGGGTTAACCAAGTTTATTCATATTCAATTAACAAAGCTTTTCTTTGAGACAAAATTTTAATGAAATTATTTCATAAGACCAAATTCTACTGAAATGTTTTGTTAAGACAACAATTTAGAAAATGTTTGCTTTAGACAAGATTTTAATGAAATTTTTCCTGGATGAAACATATTAATAAAATTATTGCCTAAAAAAATTTTAATAAATAACATTTTATATTTTATTATTTTAATTCTAACGACATTTTTGTTACGTCTACGAGTAAAAATTTTTTTTTCGATTTTGACCGCTTTTCGAGAAAATCTCAAAACTTTCTCTAATTGTGAAATGAATAAATTAACTTTAAATTTTTTCATGGAAAATTTTAGTCGCTACTGGGTTCATTCTTGGACCGAGGAGTGGACCCATCAGCTTTTACATTTGGTCATAAAACATGAGCTATACTTAGTATTGCTTGCCAAAACACTATTCATTGAACGAATCAGATTGGTCTATTAGATTATTTTTAAAAATTTTCAGCGTATTGGCTTCAGTAATTTGATGATGATTTTCAATTTTTTTCAAATACAGGTTGCAAAAAATTTTTATTTTGATGTATGATTTCAACAGGATTTTTTCCCGATCTCTTAAATCGGGTTTAAATGTAATTTATTTCCACTATATGTATATATAATGAAAACAAACTTTTTTTGACTAATTTTTATAAACAAATATCTATATTCTCCTCAAATGACGTGCACAAATTCTCCTTCGAACTTCATTAAAACTGAAAGAAAATCCCATTTTCGATATACAGAATATGGGATAACAATTTCATACAACTTTTGTTCAATATGCCCATATTTAGCATCATATCTTCGTAAGTCCTAATTTTTGGAGAAAAACACCAAAAAAAAATCCTGAATTTTTATCTTTAGAAAAAAAGTTTATGGATATATAGAAAAACATTAGTTGATTTTTGTGGTAATTTCAAGACGGGTCTAGGCCAAATTTCTTTAGGTCAAATAATAATAGAAGTATATTCATTGTCTTTTCATTTTGTCTTTCGATAAAATATCATTATATATTGCTTTTCATTGAAATCTTTTCTTCAAAATAAAATCCATAAAATTTTGTTGTTTGAAAAATTTCATTGAAATTTTGCCTTTAAAATAAATTCTATTGAAATTTTGTCTGAACAAATAATTTTATTGAAATTTTGTATATAAAAAATAATTCAAAAGGGGGCCCGCCTGGACCAAATTTTGCTTAATAGAAATAGCCAATGAAATTCTGTCCTACGAAATCTTAGGAGAAAATACTAATTGATATTTTTTTTTCAGAAAAAGACAACTTCATTAAAAAAGTTGTCTTTAGAAAACTTTTCATTGAAATTTTGCCTTCAAAAAAGTTTTGTCAATAAAAAATGTTCATTAAAATTTTGTCCTTAGAAAAAATTGTATTGAAAGGTTATCATGAGAGATAATTTCACTCAAATTTTGTCCTTAGAAAACTAACTTATAAGGGGGCCCTCCTGGGCCAAATTTTGTCTTAACAGACCATATCGGATGAAAGATATATAGGGAGCTACATCTTAATCTCTACCGTTTTTGACGAATTTTAGCACACATTCTGGGACGCCAAGGAAAACACCTCACGCAAAATTTTATTAAGACCGGACCAACATTGTGGCTTCTACAGCCTCAGAAGTTCATATGCGACGAAAGACAAAAGGTGCTGTATCTACATCTGAACCGATTTTAATAAAATTTTGCACACATGTCCAAACGTCAAATGAAAGATCTCACGCAAAATTTTGTAAAGATCGAACCGAAATTGTGTCGAAATATGGCAACATCGGATGAAAGATATATATGAGAGCTATATCAAAATCTGAATCGATTTTGTTCAAATTCAATAGCGTTCGTCCTTGGATCAAAAATATGAGTTGTGCAAAATTTTATGGCAATCGGACAACAAATCCGACCTTTACCTTGATCACAAGAATACATGGAAATTGAGATTGTTTCATCTGCAAGAAACCTTGGTTTGGAGTTTAATGATAGACTTTCATGGAAGAATCATGTCAGTATGACAGTGGGCAGGACCTACGGCGTTTTACGAAACTTATATATGAGTCGACAGTATACCCCTTTGTCAATAAGAATGCTTTTGGCTAGGACATTTATTCAGCCGAAACTATTATACTCTTGCGAGGTTTTTTACGGTTGTGATGTAACTCATAGGAATAAATTGCACGTGGCCTTTAACGATGTCGTTAGATACATTTTTGGTTTGCGTAGAAGAGACCGGATATCTGACTTTGCCAGACAAGTATATGGTGTCTCTTTTAACTCGTTCCTTAAGATACGCTTGTTGCAAATGATCCACAAGATAATTTATACCAATGAACCGTCATATCTGACTTCTGAATTGCGTTTTGCCAACTCTACAAGAGGTAAACAAGTAATACAAATACGTCATCAATATCGTGTATCTGAACAACAGTTCTTTGGTAATGCTATACGTCTCTGGAATAATCTTCCCAATAGTATTCAAATTATAAGTAATGAACGACAGTTTAAATCTTTGATTTATAATCATTTTAATTAATTATTTGTTTTGTTTTTTTTTTATAACTATTTTTCAATTTATTTTATTAGTAACTTTGATTAAATTGTTAAACTTTCTTTAAAGTTCCTTTTTATACCCTCCACCATAAGATTTCGTCATTCTGATTGTAACTACTCGAAATATTCGTCTGAGACCCCATAAAGTATATATATTCTTGATCGTCGTGAAATTTTATGTCGATCTAGCCATGTCCGTCCGTCCGTCCGTCTGTCTGTCGAAAGCACGCTAACTTCCGAAGGAGTAAAGCTATCCGCTTGAAATTTTGCACAAATACTTCTTATTAGTGTAGGTCGGTTGGTATTGTAAATGGGCCATATCGGTCCATGTTTTGATATAGCTGCCATATAAACCGATCTTGGGTCTTGACTTCTTGAGCCTCTAGAGTGCGCAGTTCTTATCCGATTTGACTGAATTTTGGCACGACGTGTTTCGTTATTATATCCAACAACTGTGCCTAGTATGGTTCAAATCGGTCCATAACCTGATATAGCTGCCATATAAACCGATCTTGGGTCTTGACTTCTTGAGCCTCTAGAGGGCACAATTCTTATCCGATTTGAATGAATTTTTGCACGAAGTATTTCGTTATAATATCCAACAAATGTGCCAAGTACGGTTGAAATCGGTCCATAACCTGATATAGCTGTCATATAAACAGATCTGGGGATTTGACTTCTTGAGCTTCTAGAGGGCGCAATTCCTATCCGATTTGGCTGAAATTTTGCATGACGTATTTTATTTTTACTTTCAACAACTGTGTCAAATAAGGTTCAAATCTGTGCATAACCTGATATAGCTGCCATATAAACCGATCTGGGATCTTAACTTCTTGACCCCTAGAGGTCGCAATTATTATCCGATATGCCTGAAATTTTGAACGATGGATCCTCTCATGACCATCAAAAAACCTTTTTATTATGGTCTGAATCGGTCTATAGCCCGATACAGATCCCATATAAATCGTTCTCTCTATTTTACTTCGTGAGCCCCAATGGACGCAATTCTTATACGAATTGGCTGAAATTTTACACAGGTCTCCCACATATAATTTAATTGTGGTCCCAACCGGACCATATCTTGATATCATTTTAATAGCAGAGCAACTCTTTTCTTATATCCTTTTTTGCCTAAGAAGAGATGCCGGGAAAAGAACTCGACAAATGCGATCCATGGTGGAGGGTATATAAGATTCGGCCCGGCCGAACTTAGCACGCTTTTACTTGTTCTTCTTTTTTTATTTTGTTTAAACTTTTTATTTTAACTTAAATATTGTATCAGTAACTTTGCTCAAATTGTTAAATATTTTGTACCAATTATTGTTCTATTTAAATGAAAACTTGTTGAAATCATTGTATTTATCATTCTCCCATCGTCATAAAGGTCTAACAGAATGGGCGCGTTGAGGAGCGTCGCGTTGAAAAATGCAACTCTGCAAATCAATTTCAAAAAATCAAATCGCAAAAGCTGAACAATTTTTAGCTTTGACGACTAAAAACACTACTTCACGTGTGGCAGCTCGCTCTCATGCTTCAAATTGAAATTTTTATCTTTTCTTTGTTGCTTCTGTGGAATTGGTGCATTGCAACTCCGTAAAAAAAAAATTAGCGGAAAATATTGATGAAAAGTATTCATTTCGCTATAACTTGTTTTTTAATCTAGGGAAAAATTGCATTTCACGACGCCCCAAATGTGCACAACCACAGTCGCTGCGCTCGTTTTCTTTCATAGCAAGCTATTGCAATAAGTGATAACGATTCCGAAAGATAGTGTTGTGCCTTTAGTCTTGCTGTTGTAATTCATTATTTTAAAACAAATAGAAGATGCTGGCAAAGGCTACAAAATGTAGTTATATTAACAAATAAAAGCTGCATTAGTTTCTTTTAAAATAGTTTTGTTTTTCATTATGTATTAATTTTGAAGGGGTGGGTTTTGGTTGAAATTACAACACATATTTGAATTTGAGAAGGGTTCACACACTCCCATTGATGAGATGGAACAGCTGAAGTCTACTTGGAGGAGAAATGAGACATCACATGAGCCGAAAACAATTCAAAATCTCAAATGGTTAGAGTAGATGAGACTTGGTTGCTCCAGTGCAATATGGAAGACAAGAAATAGGAAAATTGAAACGAATTAGGATTGGATTGATTTAAGGGGATTTATTTTCGTAGTCTTACCAGTACAACGGTTGCAAGTGAACAAGAAGGTATGCTAACGAAATTCTATCGGAAGTCGTCTTAGTACGATTGTCAAAATTATTCGTTAAGTTGTTGCTACAGCCGTTGTAGCATAAACTTGTGGCAACGTCTTAGATATATTAATTGTATTTGGGGATTTTTTTTTTGAACGAAGTTTTAGGGATTTAGGTATGAGGATTTGTTTATGGTATTTTGGCATAAACATGCCGCCCGCCTTGCAGTACGGCTGCAATAAAAAATGAGGCTACAATCGTACTTCAGATGCTTCCTATCATATTATAATTTTCTATTTGTAAAAAAATTCAGTTATGCTTTAAATTCAAAAATTCATATTCAATTCAAGGATATTTCATTAAAGTGCTTATGAGACTAGGTAATATAAATATGAATATATATATATATATATATATATATATATATATATATATATATGTATATATAGATAAATTTTCAGTTGGTAGTTTACATGTTCTTATTTGTACTTCCAATGATAGTGCGAAAAATGTGTAATATTTGGATAAATTGGCGTATCGGATAGAAATTCATAGGAAATTATTTGGAGCAAAGACCATAGATAGACCACCCAAAAATGGTATTCTGTGCCGTTGGGAGTCCCGACCGACAAAGAATTCCTTCGCTTAATATTTTGGCGTATATGTCGACACCGAATATGATGTCTATTGGAGCTGGTTTGAAGAATTCAACATCAGCCAATATGAAGTTATGGAATTTCTGTCTTATGGATTTGGATATGGAGTTACTTGGGGTGGATATGGTCACTCTATTGGTCATTTTGAGGACTGTTTTGATGCTCACATTTTCGTCGTGAATGGATAACAACGTTATTGGACAAATGGTTTCTTCATCTAGTGCTAGTGTCATCAAATTAAGCTTATCTACAGTTTTTGAAGAGATACAGCTTGTTCTTGCACCAGAATCCAATAAACATCTCACAATGCTTCTTCCGTTTTTCGTATCGACCTTGGCAATGATGGTTGGTAGCAGCGTAATAGCATCTTGTTTGAGTATGGATGTCAAAGATGTCTCATTGGTAGATGTGGAGGATTGCGAGGTGCCTTTTGCCTGCGTGTCGCAAGCCATCTTAGATGTGGACGGCTTTGTAGTAGGCGTATCTGGTAAAGGTTTTCTGGCCTGAATTCTAGGATGAGCATGAAGAAGAGTGTGGTGGTTTTTATGGCAAATCCTGCAACCGGTCTTCGTGAAGCAGGCCCCATCTGAGTGGCTGTGAGCCAAACAATTTTCACAATAACCATATTTCTTCACGATGTCTCTTCTTTGCGTTATATTAAGGCCAAGGAAACGTCGGCATTTTCTTAGAGCATGTGGATGGCGGCAGATTCTGCACATAAACTGTCGATTTCCTTTGAACTTATCTTGTTTATTTTTCTTTCCGTTATTGCGCATAATGAACTATAAGGTATGTGTAGATATAATTTCTGGTAAGTTGAATCCTTGAAATCGGAGTAGGAAGAGCGTAAAGTGATCTTAAGTGCTTTCCGATGGAAGGATAACCAATTTTGTAATCGGTCTTGTAATAACGCCCTTTTCAGTGACTACATCGGCAACGCGGACTCTACGATCGCTACCAAAATATATCTTCGAAATCCTGCCTAGACGCCAAGTGTTTGGCGGTGTGTTTTCGTCTCTTACGACTACCAACATGTTTTCTTCTAAATTCTCTGTCGGCCGTTGCCACTTGTGGCGTTTATGAAGCTCTTTTAAATACTCATCTTTCCATCGGGCACAAAAGTGCTGATGAATTGATTGGAGTCTCTGCCAACGATTTAGCAAAGACATAGGAGCTTCACGAACATTCGGATCTATAGGTGCCAAAATGGGCGAACCTATAAGAAAGTGTCCTGGCGTAAGAGCGTCAAAGTCGGATGGACTTTGGGACATAGGCGACAGTGGACGAGAATTGAGGCAAGATTCTATTTTGGACAAAAGCGTTTGGAATTCCTCGAAAGTGTATTTTACGTTTCCAGCAACTTTCCGGAAGTGAAGTTTAAAACTTTTTACTCCAGCTTCCCAAAGGCCTCCCATATGGGGGGCCCCAGGTGGAATAAAATGCCAGGATATATTCTGGTGGGCATAGCCCGATAGGATTGCTTCTTGGGAAGATCGGATAAATTCCTTAGCCAAGGATCTCGAGGCGCCAACAAACGTTGTGCCGTTATCAGAATGAATGTGTAAGGGACATCCCCTACGAGCAATGAAACGACTGAAGGCAGCTAGAAAGGCAGATGTGGAGAGGTCTGAAGTGGCTTCAAGGTGTATTGCCTTGGTGGAAAAGCAGACAAACACACATACATAACCCTTGGTCATGCGGCAACCTCTTCCTCCATAATATTTAATGTCGAATGGTCCGGCAAAGTCCAGGCCTGTGTGAACAAATGGACGTGAAATTTCAGCTCTCTCTGGAGGGAGAGCTGACATGAGTTGGGTCTGACATCTACGCCTATAGAGGATACAAGGCTTACATTTGTTTATAACCGTCTTTATCAAGTTCTTAACTTTTGGAATCCAATACTGCATACGGATCAACCTTAGAACCAGTTGATTGCCGCCATGGAGGGAAATTTCGTGGACAAAACGAACCAATAGACGGGAGAATTGACAATTATATGGCAGTATAACCGGATGTCTTTCATTATACGTTAAGAATGGAGAAGAAGTAAGCCGACCACAAATCCGTAAAACACCTTCAGAATCGCAAAATGGATTTAAATTCAAAAGCGAACTTGATTTCAAAATGGGATTTTTTAATGACAAGGACAAGTATTCCCTTGGATAGAATGCCTTCTGACTCATGGCAATCAATCGGTCCCGAGTCATTGTTACCTCGGAATTTGATAAAACTCTGGAATCAGCACGAAAATCTGAGCGGTACTTCGAGTGTGTCCTAAAATAAAAACGGTATATGTATGACACGACTCGTAAGGCTCTAGAGAAAGAAGAAAATCTGTCTAGAATATCCTCAAAGTGGTTAAAATAGGTAAAATTAACCTTCAGAGATTTCCTCTCGATCTCAATAATCTCTGAGGGCACATGGCCCGTCACGGGCCATGAATCGCATGATTCCATCAGCCACTGCGGCCCCTTCCACCATAATCGGCTTTCAAGCAGATCCCTAGGATATACACCCCTGCTTGCCAAATCGGCTGGGTTACATTCGGAGGTCACATGACTCCAATTGGAAGGACTAATAACCTCGACAATTTTGGATACCCGATTGGCCACAAACGTCGCCCAATAGCATGGAGGTTTGGACAGCCACGAAAGCACGATTGTGGAGTCCGTCCAACAGTATATAGAATACGAATCGACATTCAACTGGGGTATAATGCCGTCAATCATATCGGCGAGTAATGCTGCACCACACAATTCTAAGCGTGGGATAGAAAGGGTTTTGATTGGCGCAACTCTGGTCTTGGATAACACCAGATTGGTGGCAATGGAATCGTTCACCTCAATACGAACGTAAAGAACAGCTGCATATGCCTTTTCAGAGGCATCGCAGAACCCATGGAATTGGATCTTAGAATTCGGAATATATTGGAACCACCGAGGAACTCTTATCTGGTTGATTAACAGATAATTGTCCTGAAACAACCTCCATTGGGACAGAGTCGATGGAGAAATAATTTCGTCCCAGTCAGTCTTTTCCATCCAGATTTGTTGCATAATTATTTTTGCAATAATAATGCATGGCGAAAGCCATCCTGCTGGGTCGAAAAGTTTGGAGATTTGGGATAGAACCTCGCGTTTAGAAAAGGCATTTGTAGCCGGAAATGGCTGTATGGAAAAGTAAAAACAGTCAGACATCGCATTCCAGCGAATGCCCAACGTCTTGGCGGTGCTCCGATCATCAAACTGAAGGAAATCATCGCGTAGTAGATCCTCGGAAGGAATGTCGGATAAAATGTCTCTGGAATTCGAGGTCCACTTTCGCATCTGAAAACCTGCTGATTTCAAAGCCTGAACAAGCTGAAGCCGTGCGCCAATAGCATCTGAAACCGAATGTGCTCCTACCAAAGCATCATCCACGTACATTGAATTGCGAAGTATATCGCTTGCGAGAGGATAAATGGATTGAACGTCTTCTGCTAATTGCAGAAGCGTTCGGATTGCCAAATAAGGGGCACAGTTAACACCGAATGTAACTGTCCTAAGCTCATAATCCTGGATAGGTAGATCTGGACTTCTCCGGAAAAGAATACGTTGAAATGAAGCGTGCGATGGATTCACAAGAATCTGGCGATACATCTTCGAGATGTCGCCATTGAATACAAATTGAAAAAATCTCCATTTCAAAATCAGGATAGTAAGATCCTTCTGTAGAACCGGCCCCGGATATAGAACGTCATTAAGACTCGTCCCATTGGAAGTGGAGGATGAAGCATTAAATACGACTCTCACCTTCGTAGTCGTACTTTCTGGTTTTATAACCGCATGGTGGGGAAGATAATAAAACCTTGTGGAATCCCTAGAACAGGGAGGGGGAACCATCCTCATATGATCAAGGCGAACATATTCTTCAAGGACATCGTCATATTCCGCCTTGAACTCGGGAGTTCGAAGAAGCCGGGCTTCATTCTTATAAAATTGTGCCATGGAACCATTTCTGGATTCCCCAATGTGGACCTTACTCGGAAATTCCTCCTTAAAGGGAAGAGAAACCACGTATCGACCATCGTCAGAACGTGTGGTGGTACGAAGGAATAGATCCTCACAAAATTGATCCGAGGGAGACAAGAATCTCCTCCGGGGAAGTTCCTCCACCTCCCAAAAACGTGAAATCTCTTTATCTAAAGAGATTTCACAGAAATACGAAACAATAGTGGAAAAGGAGCCCGTTGACTGGACAGGTACCGGACCTGTGAGAATCCAGCCAAACACTGTCTCCTGTGCCATCAAGGAGCCACAAACCGGACTCCGAATTCCTGATAGCATTATCGAAGGAAGCAGATCTCCACCCAATAACAAGTCCACCTTAGAACTCCGGAAGAAATATGGGTCTGCAAGAGGAATATCAGGAAGGGAAGAAAGTAGTCCCGGATCCAAAGTCCTTGATGGTAGACCACCCGCTAGGTGGGGCACTACCAAAGCCGACGCCGATAGCTCGAACTCACCGTTTAAAGTAGAACGTAGAGTAAACGTACATTCTTTTCGCACAGACGCTGAAATGGAGTTATTCAAGCCAGAAATCTGGGCACTTGTGCGCCTGAACGGAAGTCCCATAACATTAAAAAGTCTCTCGGATATGAGAGTGCCCTCAGAACCCGAATCGACCAAAGCCCTCGCGGCGAACTCCAGACCCCCATGGCATACAGTAACCAGGGCCGTGCCCAATAAAACACCCCTAGAATTCGATGAAAAACATGACTGGATGATATTACCTGAAGAAGATTCAGTGGACTGTATTGAATTCGAAGTGCCTGGCTGGGATGAGTTACTAGGACTTGGAGGTGGGGTTGAACTATGTGTGGATGAATTCGAAGGCAAACCCTCCTTATGGAGGAGTGTGTTGTGCTTCTTATTGCACTTGTAGCAGGAGAATTTGCTAGTGCAATTTCTAAGGGTATGGACCTTCGAAAAACAATTTATGCATAAATTATTTTTCTTTATCGCATCGTATCTCTGACTCTGAGACATCTGCAAGAACTTCGGACATTTGCGAATGACGTGGGACTCTTTGGGGCAAAGATGACATTTGCCAGTACCGACCTTAGTTTGAAATGCACAGACATTACCACCATTTCGCACCCCAGTGGGCCTTGAAGGCCCTCTCTGATTCTGCCTAGAAGTAGAAGCAACCGAATCAGATTGTCGCCTTATCTCAGACACGGATTCAAGTGTCCTATGTCGGTCCGTCAGAAACTTATCCAATTTTGACCACTTCGGAATTATGGTCTTATCACATAAGGTCTGCTCCCACAATGTAAGTGTCGAGTTAGGTAAGCAATTGGAACATATGAAAATGAATATTGCATCCCACTCCTCCACCTCTACCTCGTAGAGTCTCAACAATTCGATGCAAGAATTAATATCCCTCTGCAAAGCCTTGAGTGCCACTGCCGTTTCATCCGTAATGACAGTAAGTCCGAAAAGTCTCTTCAATTGAATATTTATTAGGACCCTCCTGTTCTCGTATCGCGAACAGAGGTTTGCCCATGCCACCTTGAAATTCTCATTCGTCAGAGGCACTTTACCCACAATGTCGTTCGCTTCACCCCTCGTCTTCTGGCTCAAGTGAAAAAGTCTCTCCACTGAACTCAACCTTGGATTTCTAATACAAACTGCCTCGAATATATCCCGGAAAGTGGGCCACGATGAGTAATTACCATCGAAAATGGGAATTTCACATGGCGGCAGCTTGAAACCAAAACCTGACGTCGTCTCCGATCTAGGAGCCTGAATTGGGGCAGAGAGCTCTTCGATAAGCTCACGGAGTCGTGTATTACAACGACAGTAAGTGACATAGGCACTGGTATATTTGTGTCGCACGGTACCCAATTCCAAATCATCCGTCTTACCCTCATCGTCTTCCTGTTCCTCACTAGCCATATCAGACAGACATTGCTCATATGAATACCTGAGCCTCTCCCAAATTGAGGTCAACTCTTCCTTGTGAACCTCTAGCGAATGAACAGATGTCATAGGGAAGTCCTTGTCATTCAAGCTCGCCTCGAAGACGACAAGGTTATCAGCCAACCGGATAAATTTGTCCAATGACATATTGAACCCGAACTGCGTATGCAAATTTGGAAAGTGTAATTATCGGACAGAATCAATTATGGAAATTTAAATCTTTAGCGAATACTGGCACAAGGCAATAAATTTAGCAAATTCCTCAAAGTACTTCTAGAAGCTGCTGTCCTGCCAATATTAGCAACACTGGACACACTATATACTCAAAAGATTAGATAATTTAACGATAAAAGAAGCATACAGCAAAAATAAATATTCGATTTTAAACTAGATAAATATTTAATGGAAATTGGGTTTATAGCACGAAAAATTTAAGTTAAAAAGTTAGAAAGCTGAGAAGATTCAATTCAGAATATATTGAAAAACTGAGAAAATAATTTCAACCGAGTGAAGAAAAATAGTTATTTAAACAACAAATACAAATGGAAAAATATTTTAGAAATTTCAGTCTCTTGAAATGTATCGAATTTTAATAAAATATATGACATAATAAAATGCTTCGGAACGAACTCACTTTTAGCAATAGCAATCAATAAAAAATGTAGATAAAAAAACAAAAAATATAAAAAATAAATAAAATTTAAAGAAATATATGATATTATATTTAAAAAATAACTCAAAGGATTCAGCTATCGAAAACTTTCAGGTATATAGCGCTGAAATCGTATATTCCGTCTCTATACTTTCACAGGGTTCGCTGGGATTACGTGCTAAATTCATAAAATTCCAATTGAGGTGAAAGCAAGCAAACAGCTGACGAGGTCGTTGACCTATCTTTTCTTTTCTTCCCTATTCAGAGAACCAGGGAAACAAAATGGGACTAAATAGAACACCAAACTCTTTCTCTCTCTCGGCAAGGTACACGGCTGCGGCAAACAGAGAGTTAGCTCCATAAGGTGGGGGCGTCAACAAATTAAATGAGACGAGATAAATTGAGTGAGACCACCCGCATGCAAAAGAAGGCAGGGATGCCAAATAACTTTTCTTCTTAAATCGTTCACGGATTGTGCAAATTCGATGGGAAATGGACAACTTCGAGTTTATATACTAGAACGAAAATAGCAAATTGTACTACGGGGTCTCTAACCATTCAATCTGTGTCTCAGGGCATTTCCCCAGTAAAGAACAGTTTTGATGTCAATCTAATAAAAATCCTCTAAGACCAACGCAAGTGCATGTCACGGAGTTTTTTTTTTTTTTTTTTTTTTTTTACAATGAACCCAAAGAAGATCTCACAGCCTCGCATAAAAAATATCTTCCAACGTTCCTCAGGATAATAAATTAATAGGTGTCAATAAGATATTTCGGCAACTCTATCAGAATACCGCATACAAAAAATCAGTAGAGCAACCGAAGTGAGTGGGGGGCGAGGTTATGTCGACAAAAAATGGGGAGACATAAAAGAGCCGCTTACACACTTGTAACTAGGAACCTGTTCCAACACTCCCACTGCTATGATCACTCAAGAGAACATGTAAGTAAAAGGTAGAAGATATGTACCTTCGATTACACTCAAAGAGAAGGTCGATTCTCATAGCATAATAATATACGAGTGGGAAGCATTACAACAGCAATCTATTGTGCTGGGATGTTTTAACATCGATCCCCGCACTCTTGGTGGATAACACATGTATAGTAAAGAAACAAAAGAAACCGCATTTAATGGACGGACGGACGGTGCTAATACTATCCCCTTATGGCGAATTTGAAGGGAACTCTTTGACTGTTGTATCACACGTGGTTTTTTTCAAAGGGAATTATATTAACCAAAAAAAATATGAAAAAACTCACTGTAGATCTTGGACACCACTATCCACTTGTTTCTATATGCCTTTTAATGGGTATTCCCTCTTTAATGTTGGAGTTTAATTATGCGTTGGGCAGCAAATTAATTTATATTTCCTTGGTTATTTCCACTCGAGCTTATAGTTATAGCTGGACCAAACGGAACTGTCGTTGGATCATCATATATGGACAGGAATATATGTGTTTTGGCTGGTATTCGATTTATTGGAACTTGTAGTATTTTTGGCGCGCTTTTTCACCAAATTAACGCAAAATAATTTTGCCGTAAAAACACTTGTTAAAGATCACTTTCGCACTATATTCGCAACTGAATGGGAGTACAACAAGAAATGTAAACTAACCTGTTGAGATGATGAGTAGTGTAGAGATTTGGATTGGAGTAGGAAATCCCAGTGAGTGTCTCCCAAGAGCAAATGTCTCCAAATATACGTAGGTATCCGGTTCGAAGGACCAACTGTTGAGATGGAACAGCTGAAGTCTACTTGGAGGAGAAATGAGACATCACATGAGCCGAAAACAATTCAAAATCTCAAATGGTTAGAGTAGATGAGACTTGGTTGCTCCAGTGCAATATGGAAGACAAGAAATAGGAAAATTGAAACGAATTAGGATTGGATTGATTTAAGGGGATTTATTTTCGTAGTCTTACCAGTACAACGGTTGCAAGTGAACAAGAAGGTATGCTAACGAAATTCTATCGGAAGTCGTCTTAGTACGATTGTCAAAATTATTCGTTAAGTTGTTGCTACAGCCGT
Source organism: Stomoxys calcitrans (assembly GCF_963082655.1). Lineage (NCBI taxonomy): Eukaryota > Metazoa > Arthropoda > Insecta > Diptera > Muscidae > Stomoxys > Stomoxys calcitrans. The sequence continues at coordinate 158,491,957 of NC_081553.1, read as the reverse complement.
TGTAGCATAAACTTGTGGCAACGTCTTAGATATATTAATTGTATTTGGGGATTTTTTTTTTGAACGAAGTTTTAGGGATTTAGGTATGAGGATTTGTTTATGGTATTTTGGCATAAACACCCATGAACAGCTGTTAAATTGATTGTTGCCATATTAATTTTTATATGTAAATGACAACATTTTGGCCAAAGAAACCCAAACAAATCAAACGTGGTAACCTTGTCAAAACACCGAAAGAACGATTTAGGGAAATTTTTCCCCAAAAAAACGTTGTACTAGCCTTAATGCAGGTACTTAGTTGACTGTGTGAAATACCCTGTCTGTGGAAAAAGGCTGCATGTGTTTTGCATTGTTGTTATTAAGCATTGTATAGATTGTTGGATTTTTAGTATGCATTAGGTTTTGAGGTTTGTTTCTAATTACAATAAATTGAGTTCCTTCCAAACCATCAAGCGAAACAGTTCTTTTCCTTGACGCGCACTTCGATGCGTAAATGTGTAGGAACATACTAGTGATTTTATAGCAACGTGCTATAGGAAGTCGTAGTGCTAGTATATATCTCGTTAAGATGGCTTTTATTTAGAAAGTTCATACAACATCAAAGGATGTTGGGCGAGTATATAGAGTAGCCGTATGTGGTGTTGGACAAAATTGCTCATAGTGCGTCACTTTCGTACTGTTTAAGAGTTTTTTACAGGCTTTCCTTTGACTAACCAGTTCCGGGATCCACCATAGCGGGCTCTGTTTGCCCCTTGGTTTGGCACTAGAACATGCTGACACAAGCGAGTCATTCAGGGACATCGTGATCCGCTTGACCATTATGTCTATATCCTTCGCAGTTTCCACTTCCATTTTTGGTGTAGAAGGAATAGACGCGCAGAATGTGTGCCGAAATCTATCCCAATCCGCCTTTCTTCTGTTTAGCCGAGGGATCACTTCTACAGTATTTCCCCCAAGTCTGAAACTAATATACCGATGATCAGAGAAGCTGTGGTCATCCAACACTTCCCAGTCACATATCCTTCCCGCTTAGATCTGCCGATACAAAAGTAACATCTAGAATCTCCAGCCTGTTCCTGGTAATAAAGGAGGGTTTATACTCTTTATTACAAATCGCTATATATATAAGTTGCAACTTATAATATATTCGATAAGCAGCTCATCACTTTCGTTTATTTCCTAACTTTCCTATATTTGGTTATGTGCATTAGTATCACTTCCTACAATGAGGCTCTTTTTCCCTGCAGAAGCGGATTCAACCAGCAACTAAAAGCTTTCAAAGCTGGCTACTACTGTATCTTCAGTGCTTAGCGACGGAAGAAGAAAAACATTTAGACTAATCTTTGCAAGAATACAGCCATTGTGTCTCCCATTCCCCGTACCCTTGTGTAGTTTAAATCCAGGAATTTCTAGTCTACGAACTAATCCTCTGCACACCCACGGCTCCTGAATAAGAACCATGTCAAATTATCCTGTCATCAGAAGGACCTTAAGTGCCGCTGAAGCGGACTTACAATGATGGAGATTTATTTGTAGAAACCGCACCATAGTTGAAACTGAAGGTGTATAGAAGCGTTGGGGTTAGCCAATGCACACTTGTGTGAGAAACTATCGACCTCATCTTTAAAGTCTGGATGATTGCAGGAGGCTGTAAGTCCCCCTGTCACGATCGGAACAGGAGAGGAAGGCGTCGGAACCTGCGGAAGAGTGGTTCCACTGCCCCTGGATGCGTAAGTAAACCCATCATGACAAGATCGAACGAATCTTGTGAGGATCAACTCCTGGCTGGCTCAAAAGAGGAGGCTAACCCAACAGTGATGGAAATTCTGAATCCTGACTATGGTGCGGTTTCTTCAGATAAAACTCCATCATTGTAAGGCCGCTACGGCGGCACTTAAGGCCTTCTGATGGTAGGAGGATTTGACGTGGTTGTTATTCAGGAGCCATGGGTGTGCGGAGGAATGGTTCATAGACTAGGAATTCCGGGATTTAAACTACTCAAGGGTACGGGGAATGAGAAACACAGAGCCTATATTCTTGCAAAGAGTAGTCTAAATGTTTTCCTTCTTCCGTCACTAAGCACTGAAGATTCAGAAGTAGCCAATCTTGAAATAAACAAGTCTCATTACTGGCTGGCTTTCCTATATGGCACACGATTCAAAAATGCCGCCTTCAAGCCTTAAGTTGCTGATTGAAACCGCTTCTGTAGGGAACAAGAGCCTCATTGTAGGAAGTGATGCTAATTCACATCACCAGATATGGGGAAGTTCGGATGTCAACGAAATGGGTGAGCTGCTTATTGAATATATTATAATTTGCAATTTGGCGATTTGTAAAAAGGGAATAAACCGGCTTTTATTACCAGGAATAGGAACTACTAGATGTTACCTTTTTATCCGAGGATATAAGCGGAAGGATATGCGACTGGTAAGTGTTGGATGACAACAGTTTCTCCAATCATCGTTATATTACTTTCCGAATTGGAGAGGATGCTGCAAAAGTGGTCCCTCGGCTAAACAGAGAAAAGGCGGATTGGGATAGATTTCGGCACACATTTCCGCGCGACTATTCCTTCTATACCAGAAATGGAAGTGGAAACTACGGAGAATATAGACATTGTGGTCAAACGGATCACGATGGCCCTGAATGACTGCCTTGTGTCTGCATGCCCCAGTTCCAAACCAAGAGGCAAACAGAGGCCGCTATAGTGAATCCCAGAACTGGTTAGTCGAAGGAAAGCCTGTAGAAAACTTTTAAACATAGCGAAAGCTACAAGGGTACAACACGATTGGGACGTCTATAAGCCTGAGCTAAGAAAACACAAGGGCGAACTGAGAAAGGCTCAGAACAAATCCTGGGTAGAGTTCTGCTGCTCCGTGGAGTATACATCTGAGGCCTCTAGGCTAAGAAAGATGCGATCCACCAGTCCTATTACGGTGGGATATATACAGAAGTCAGAGAATGCATGGACAATGTGTAGTGAGGAAACACTAGAACTACTCGTTGACATACATTTTCTGGGAAACTCTCCAACGAATAACGTGGCTCTAGAAGAGGTTGTCACTGATATGCATTCGTCAGAGGTTATTGGGGAAATTGTGTCTGAGTCGAAAATCTTTTGGGCGATAAGAAGTATCGACTCCTTTAAGCCGCCAGGCCCCGATGATGTATCACCGGTTGAATTATAAGTTGTGTCTGATAGACTAGGGGGATATACTCTACTTGTATCAGAATGTCATATATACCTGCGGGATGGAGGAACACAAAGGTAATTTCATTCCAAATCAGGAAAACCGTCCCATACCAAAGCAAAAGATAATCGCCTTATTAGTCCGCCACCCTTCATGCTGAAGACTCTTGACACATGTAGCTTAAAACTTCAAGAAGGAGGTGATGCAGTTGCTCACATAAATGCAAAGAATGATTTATTTACGAAACTACGGGTTGTTGGTGAAGAAAGTTAGTCGGATAAATGGTGTGCTGCTAAGCTTTTGAGTAGCTTGCTCGAAGGATGCGACACTCTCATTACATCCTTAGAATCCCGCAAGAAGGAAGAGGAACATTCGCTTTTATGCAACAAAGAGTTATTGCAGAATACGAAAGACGGTAACACGCTACCAGTGACGAGGTGATTTCGTTTCGTAAGCAGTGGCTGGTAATAGTAGTGTATGCTATTTCTGTAAGAAGTCAAGACATCAAAAGAAGAACTGTATAAAGTATAAAAACTGGAAAAGTAAGGTAAATTTCGGAAAGAATACTAATCAATTCGGCTGAAGAAAAGGGATCCAGTCATCCAAGAGCGAAGATTTTTTTTTTAATTTTGCAAAAATAAGAAGTTTTCTTGGCTTGTCGAATCCGATGCTACATGACACACAGCAAGTGGGAGAATATTTATCAAGAAAGTTTAAGAAGAAAGTGTTAATGTACCACAACGAACAGGGAGCCGACGATGGTACCATCGCCTACTCCCAAAAAGCCCATTTACTTAAGATTTGGAAGACTAAGTTAGGCAAAGATCCTAGTATTGAAACATTGGGCAGTACAGGGACGGGAAACTCAATATAATTAGTTTCAAATCATTGCCGACATTCTCAAGATTCGGAAGACTATGATAGACAAAGATCCTAATACGAAAACATCAGGCAGTGCAGTGACAGGAAACTCAATGCAGTCTTAAGAACAGGGAGCGGACGATGAGATCATCACCCATACCCAAGAAGCCCGTTTACGGGAGGACCAATGATTGAGATCAATCAAACGTGAGTAAAGATAATGAACTAATGTGTATTATGTAATCAATTCGTATTAACGATGGCTATTTTATTCAAGATTCGGAAGACTTGGATAGGTGAAGATCCTAATATTGATCTTAATAACAGGGAGCAGACGATAAGATCATCACCTACTCCCTATATGCCCATTTACTGGAGGACCAATGATTGAGGTAATCCAGATAAACATGCACCGGAGCGACACTGCTATACACGCTTTGATGGAGAAAATTAGCCAGGGAAGATTCATATTGTCATAATTCAGGAGTCATGGATGACCCGGAACAAACCATATCAAATACCAATTGTTCTATGCTAACACTGGTACTTGGCCGAGGCCTGCGTTATTTGTCATAAAAGTTTGAATTATATATTTTCCCCAGAGTTGTCAAAGTCGGATGCAAGAGTGGTTAGAAGGTGGAGCATACCTGACATCACTTTATCTGCATTTCGACTCTCCGACACCGCCACACGTCGGAGCTGCAAACGCTTTTGCGTTTGCTACTACCCCACCACATTTCGTGGGGTAGTACCAACAATGATAAGCGGGGCCAAGCCCTGGCAGAATTATTGAATACTAATGGCCTTATAACACTTAATATTGGTAACACAGGTACCTTTGTTAATTGGATTAGGGAAGAGGTATTAGATGTGAAGATAAGTTCGGAAAATCTAATCAATGAGGTTCAGGATTGGAGGGTCTCCATGAAACACTCTTTCTCTGACCATCGCTACATTAGGTTTAGAATAGCGAGGCCAGTGCCGTAATAAGTTGAAAATCAACTGGACAAAATTCGGAAGCCTACTCATAAGAATACTAAAGCAAGATAACTTATATTTATTTTCTAAGCATAGAAGACATTGACGAAAATGTAAACAGCATTACGACTGCACTGGTGAGGTCTTTTGAAGATAGTTGTCCTCTTCGAGAAAGGAAATCAGCCCAAGAAAAACCCTGGATGACCGGGGACATTTGCAATATTGGGAAAGAGGTCCGCAGACTTTTTTAACAGAGCACGTCGAAAAAAGTGGAAGTTTATTGGGATGTGTATTACACACGACTCAAGGAATACAATAAGATTACCAGAGCGGCAAAACGTGCCTCCTGGACTCTTTTCTGCGAACAGGTCGATAGCGTTAATAACGCAAGTTATGCGACACCAAAGGCCTACAGACCTATAAGACTAACGTCTTTTCTACCCAAAACCATGGAACGTATTGTGGAGCCGAAAGGGTCTTGCAGATGGCATACGATTGGGATAGACCAAGAGGTCTCAATGTTAACCCAGAGAAGACTGAAATATGCCGGTTCACGAGGAAGACGAAGGTAGGAGTATTTAATGCATCTCGTTTCCTCAACCAAACGATTTAGATATCTGACAAGGTCAAATACTTAGGTGTGATCGTGGACAGGAAACTGATTTGGTAGTGTCACGTTCAGGAGCGTTCTAAGAAGGCTCACAGATGTTAAGCACTATGTAGACAGGCAGTAGGCTCGAAATGGGGCCTGAATCCGAGGATAGTCTCCTAGTTTTACAGGAGCATGATTAAACCAATACTTACTTACGCTTCAGTAGTTTGGTGGACTGCTATGGAGAAAAAGTGGAACATAAGGACCATACAACAGGTTCAGAGAACATTTTGTCTTGGCATAGACGGAGCGATGAAGACCACGCCCACTAGGGCACTGAAGACTTTTTAGATATCCGACCCATTGACATTGTGTGGTAGCTACTCCGACTATGAGACTTAAGGCGATGTGAGAATGAGGATGGGAGCAGCGTATACCATCGCGGTATAATCAAGGCGACGATAGGAAACCTGGAAGGAAGGGAAGAGGTTTCCGATCGGATACCTGAAATGAACCTTGAGGCCGTGTGCGAGGCTCTGATGCCATCGGCACAGTCTTGGATTAACGGGACCCTAGTATTGCCATTTGGAAGATCATGCTACACGGATGGATCAGAGTGGGCCTGGGGGACTATATTGAGAACCCGGGGACTAAGATCTGTTTAGACTGCCTGACCATAATACGGTCCTGCAGGGGCAGATCCGTGCGATCACGGAATGCGTGAGGCGGTGTGGTGCTAACGCGAGGACGTCAAGTGTAAACATCTTTACGGACAGTAAAACTGCCATCAGAGCAATAACAACCAGGACGGTAAGGCCACGAACAGTCTTGCAGTGTAAGAAGGAGATTAACGCCTTCTCTAACCTGAGCCTTTCGGGTCGACGCAGTCCGAAAAGTCCCTGTGGAACAGCGAAACAGTCGGTTAATGCAAATTTTCAAAATTTTCCCATGAACATTCCACAAAGGAACAGGGGCAAACTTCCAGCGAAACAGTCGGTAGGATGGCGAAAATTCTATGGGGGATCCATATCGTGAGAAGACGAGGCTATTACTGAAAGGAAGTAAGATGGAGGTTAGTACCGCTATTAGTTTCATAACGGGACACGTAGGACTAAGAGCTCACATATGTGAAATCGGCACTTAGGTGGGGACGCAATACCAGACATTAACCAAATTAGGGGAGTGGCATCGAAAACAGTTAAGGATTTTTTAAGTAGCGCGGAATTCCTAACTTGGATTTTCTTTTTCGAGGTTACTTTTTTGTTTTTAGAGCGCACAACAAGCCGATTACTGGCTTAGGTGTATGTCTATAGTGGCATGGGGCGGATTAATATCTGCACCCGCTTTTCAACTTAACCTTCATTGTGCCGCACCACATTAGATCGCATTCCAAAGAAAATTCGATCCGACAGGGGTTGAGAGTACACTGGAAAAGCATTTGAGGAGTTTCTAAAGTTTAAAGGTATTGACTGCCAATTAACTGCTCCATATTCTCTACAACAAAATGGAAACGCCTAACGAAAGAACAGGAATTTGATTGAAATTGCAAGGAATATATTAATTGTGGTTCGGAATAAAACCAAGTCTAGAGAAGTTTTGCGTTTTTGGTTTAAAATGTTTGGTACATATTCCATCTGATAAAAGACGTAAGCTGGATGACAAAGCAGTTGAAATGAATTTTCTGGGTTATGATGAGAAGTCTTAGGCTTTTCGCTGCTACAATTAGAATGCTAAGAAAGTCTGTATTAGCCGTGATGTGATATTCGCAGATGTTATAAAGAATCAAGATGGTGAAGGCTCAATTTCATTGAATCCAAGAGATAATAGATTAATGATTGAGGAGGAGATTCCAGAAGAAACGGCACAGAAGAAAATGATACAAGAGAAAATATTACGGAAGAAAATGCAATCAATATTTCAACTGAAGGCAGCCGCTCAATAGAAGATGTAAATATTTCTGAGAAACAAAATGAAATAAGAACATCAAACAGATCCACTAAAGGCCTTCCGGCGAGGAGATTCACTGATGAAATAGGGACAACAAATGGGACTAAGGAGCCGAAATCATACGAAGAAGCTGTTAGCAGTGCAGAAAGTGCACAATGGATGGAAGCTACGCAAGACGAATTAGAATCACTTCAATCCTCTTTTCACTCTCAGAAGGAAGAACAGCAATTGGAAGTAAATGGGTATTAAAAATAAACGCAATTTTAATGGTCAAGTAAATAGATTCAAGGCTCAACTCAAGGGTTTTCACGGTGTTGATTACGATGAAGTTCTTGCACCGTTTGCGACACATACCTCGTTTCGAATACCGCTGTCAATTGCTGGAAAGAAAAAAATGATTGTAAATCATTTTGATGTCAAAACTGCACTTTTAAATGGAAAGCTAAACAAACAATGGAAAATTGGTCTCGGTGTAAAAGAGTTTTGAAGTATCTTAAGTCTACTTCGCAAATAAAACTAAAATTAAGCAATGAAGAAAATGAACAAGGTCTCGTTAGATATGCTGATGCAAATTGGGTGAAAGGAAGAACTGGGAGAAAATCCAATAGTGGTATGTTTATATAATGGAATATTCTTATATATAAAAATCAATTTGTGTTTGTTTGTAGGTTTGTTTGTTTGTATGTTTGTGTGTTCCTTATAGACTTAGAAACGGCAGAACCGATTTTCTTGAAATTTTTACATATGGTGCATAATGACCCCGTGGTGAAAATAGGGTACTAAATTTTTTGATATCTGTAGGGGGGCGGACCTTTCCCCTTAAGCTAATTTTCAGAAACGCCAGATCTCTGAGATGGGTGGTGCGATTTAAGCGAAATTTTGCGTGCTCTCATATAGTACCCTAAAAATAAAAATTTCGTATCCAAATTTCGGATAGGGTACCTAGGAGGGCTGCCCCACCCTAAAACCTACCAAACATATATTTAGACCCATCACGACAATATGGGACTCAAATGGTACTTAAGATAAGAAAATATATCTGATATCCGATTGTCGGACCAAGTGTTAGGGGGACCACCCCAACCCCCAAAACACCCCTAAATCGGACATATTTACCGACCATGGCAATATGGGACTCAAATGAAAGGTATTTGCGAGTAGAATACGAATCTTTTATCCAAATGTGGGACCACGTTTCTGGCGGTCCACCCCTTTCCCAAAACACCCCCCAAAAAGGACTTATTTACTGACCATGGGAATATGGGGCTTAAATGAAAGGTATTTGAATGTAGAATACGAATCTGGTATCCAAATATGAGACCAAGTGTTTGGAGGGCCGCCTCTCACCAAAAACATTAACCACGAATTTAATATCAATATTCGGGAAAAGTGTGTATGGGGCCACCCCACACCCACAACACCACCCAAATAGTAAGTAGTTGCTGACAATTGCAATATGAGGCTCAAATAAGAGGGTTTTTAAAGTGGAACACGAATCCGACACATATTTTCAAGGCCAACTCACTGAGTGGCCGCCCATCCCACAAAACACCCCAAGCCGGTCATGTTTGCCGACTATGGAAATATGGGGCTCAAATTAAAGGTATGTGGGAGTAGACCACGTATCTGATATCAACATTAGGGGCCAACTGTCTAGCGGACGTCCCACCACCATAACAACCCTCAAGTAGGACGTATTTGTTCACCAAGACAATCTGGGTCTTAAAGACAGTGGAACTAAATATTCCAATATTAAGGGCAATGGCAATATGGGCAAATGTGGGACCACGTTTCTGGCGGTCCACCCCTTTCCCAAAACACCCCCCAAAAAGGACTTATTTACTGACCATGGGAATATGGGGCTTAAATGAAAGGTATTTGAATGTAGAATACGAATCTGGTATCCAAATATGAGACCAAGTGTTTGGAGGGCCACCTCTCACCAAAAACATTAACCACGAATTTAATATCAATATTCGGGAAAAGTGTGTATGGGGCCACCCCACACCCACAACACCACCCAAATAGTAAGTAGTTGCTGACAATTGCAATATGAGGCTCAAATAAGAGGGTTTTTAAAGTGGAACACGAATCCGATACATATTTTCAAGGCCAACTCACTGAGTGGCCGCCCATCCCACAAAACACCCCAAGCCGGTCATGTTTGCCGACTATGGAAATATGGGGCTCAAATTAAAGGTATGTGGGAGTAGACCACGTATCTGATATCAACATTAGGGGCCAACTGTCTAGCGGACGTCCCACCACCATAACAACCCTCAAGTAGGACGTATTTGTTCACCAAGACAATTTGGGTCTTAAAGACAGTGGAACTAAATATTCCAATATTAAGGGCAATGGCAATATGGGTTTCAAATTAATGAGAATAGAGCACGTTGCTGATATATTTTCCGGGCTTAGTGTTTGGGGGACCACCCCAATCCCCAAAACACCCCTAAATCGGGCATATTTACCGACCATGTCAATGTGGACCATTTTCGGGACCAATTTTCTGGGTGTCTACCTCTTTCCCAAAATACCCCACAAACACCAATTTTTTAGTGACCATCACAATATGGGGCTCAAATAAAGGTATTTGGGAGTAGAATATGTATTTGATATCCAAATTTAGGACCATGTATTTAGGGCATCACCCCTTTCCCAAAACACCCCCAAAGGGAAAAAATTTTTCAATCATGCCAATATGTGGTTCAAATGAAATATATTTAAGATTAGAAAACGAATTTGATAACCTATTTTGGGGCCATGTGTTTGGGGACGCCTCATCCTGTAAACTCCTCTTAAGCCAATGGCAATATGGGGTTTAAATAATTGGTATTTGAGAGAAGAGCACGATGCTGATATTTTACAACTACCACTAAATCAGACATCATGAGAATATCGGGTTGAAATGAAGTATTTTAAGAATGGAGTGCACCTTATATTCAAACTTAAATTCATATACCAATAAAGATCATATGGGATTCAGATAAAGGCACTTATATTGTTAAACTGTTAGTCCACTTGTAGCATCTTCAACATGAGAGGCTGAGTACATTTCTTTATCAGAAGCGGCTAAAGAAGCAAATCGACTTGTTGTGCGCTCTAAAAACTATAAAGTAAGCTCTAAAAAGAAAATTTTAAGTTAGGAATTCCGTGCTACTTATTTCAATACCACTCCCCTAAGTTGGTTCATGTCTGAAATTGTGTCTTTTGGAACATACATAGCTATCAACAAAATATTATTGTCTCTGGAAAAAAAGGTGTAAAATTGCGAAGCATACTCGGCTCTGAATACGTGGATACTGCGCTAAGGGGAAAGCTTCCCAGCACTCTTCAAGATATACTTCAGGAAGCTCTACGTGCGACAGTGAAGTTGGCTACCGAAAGTGGTCTAGGCGTAAATCCGTGCAAGAAAGAAGTATTTAGTTCTTTTTTAAAGGGGAATTGGAGTAGGTGTGAATGCCTCTAGCGACATGTGGGAATGCCTCTAGCGACATGTAAACTAAGTCGTCAGGATCAGGCCCGAAGGGCAACGAATGATAGATGATCACAATGACACGTCACTGTTTGATCGGAAAGCAAGTGGACAGACTGAAGGTTGCCAGAACCGACTTTAGCCGAAGCAGTGAGGAAGTCGAGAAAAAAGAGACTATAGAACATCTGCTGTGTGTGTGTGTTCCGCAGTGGTAGTGAGAAGGAGTTACACTTTAGGTTCCTATTTCTTTGAGAATTTATCTGATTTAGCAGATGTGAACATTCGCATGTTGTTAGGCTTGTTAAAGCGATGTGAATGGTTTAAGGGTAGAAAATAGAAGGCATCTTTCTTCTCCTATTCCTGTGGTATCACAATGGACGAAAACGTCTAAGTGAATCTGACGGCAGACTGCCATTTAAAGCTAACCTAGTATGAAACTGTTTAAATGCAATAATATTTATTTTTAATATTTCTCGATTCTAAGATATCCATCCCGATCCCATCAACGTTCTCGGAGGCAAAACAGTAGCAATTGTTTTTGAACAGATTCGATCAAGTTAAAGTGAAGAGTATAGTAAGGATCCCAAACTATAGTTCCGTATTCTAGGTCGCAACATACTAAAGAAGATTATAAATTGTTTATTAAATAAGTATCATTAAATTCTCTACTTCATCAATTGCCATAGAGATATGGTGACGAAAATTTAAACGTGGATGGGCGATGGGTAAATACCCAAGAGGTATTTACCCATATATACCCAAATGCTGGGTATTTTTAATTTTGCAGATATCTTGGGTATAAAAACAATTTTTGATAATTTCGTATTCTTTGTATATAAACCTGACTTTCTCACCTATAAAATCGGAATTTAGTTATATAGCCGATATATATACCGATCTCCAGACTTCAAGTTTTGAGGCAATAAATTGGTCAATTGCCGTCAAATTCCTGCTTTCACCGCCAAATCGTCTGCCCATTCATTTCCCCTTACATCCTGTATGGCCTGGCACCCAAACGATGCTTATCGTACCATCCTCAGAGCAGGCGTTAATCTCCTTCTTGCACTGCAAGGCTGTTAGTGTCCTGGTTGTTATTGCTGTTATGGCCATTTTACTGTACGTAAAGATTTTCACACTCGACGTCTTCGCGTTAGCACCACACCACATCCCGCATTCCGTGATCGCCAGGATCTGCGCATGCAGGACAGTATTATGGACAAGCAGCCTAAAACAGATGTCAGTTCTTGGGTTCAAAGTAGACCTCCAGGCCCGCGCTGTTCTCTAGCTAGGGTTCCGTCAGTCGAAGGGTGTGCCGCTGGCAGCAGTGCTTCACGCTAGACCTCTAGTGTCGTCTCAGGTATCCGATCGGAAACCTCTTCCTTCCTTCCAGGTTTCCTATCGTCGTATCGATTACACTGCGATGGTATGAGCTGCTCCCATCCTCAATCTATTCTCCCATCGCTTTACGTCTCATAGCCGCAGTGGCTGCCTCACAAATAATTCGTATGTTAATGGGTCGGATATCTAGAAAGTCTCCAGTGCCTATGCCAAGACAACATGTTCTCTGAACCTGTTGTATGGTCCTTATATTGCACTTTTTCTCCATAGCAGTCCACCAAACTACTGAGGATTAAGTAGGTTAGGTTAGGTTGAAAAGAGGGTGCATATATTAATCCGCTCCATGGCACTATGGACATACACCCAAGTCATTGGCTTGTTGTGCGCTCTAAAAACTACAATATAAAGTAACCTCTAAAAAGAAAATTTTAAGTTATGAATTCCGTGCTACTTACAAAATCCTTAATTGTTTTCAATACCACTCCCCTAAGTTGGTTCATGTCTGGTATTGTGTCCCCTCCTTATCCCATCCTCATCATCCTCACCGCATGCCCAACACATGCTATCACATGCCGCACCGATTTTACATAAGTGAGCTCGTAGTCCTATGTGTCCCGTTATGATACCAATAGGTATAATGACCTCCTTCTTACTTCCTTTCAGTTATAGCCTCTTCTTCTCACGATCTGGATCCCCCCCATAGGATTTCGCCGTCCTACCGACTGTTTCGCTGTTCCACAGTGTTACATTCGTCGCCCACTCCCTTAACTCTGACTGAGTCGACCCGAAAGGCTTAGGGTTAACCAAGTTTATTGACGGCAGTCCTCTGGCCTTCACCGCTAAATTGTCCGCCTATTCATTCCCCCTTACTCCGTTATGGCCCGGCATCCAAACGATGCGGATTTTGCCATCCTCAGAGAAGGCGTTAATCTCCTTCTTACACTGCAAGACTTATGGCAATTTTACAGTCAGTAAAGATGTTCACACTCGACGTCCTCCCGTTAGCAGCACACCACTTCACGCATTCCGTGATCGCTCGGATCTCCGCCTGCAGGACCGTATTATGGTCAGGCAGTCTAAAACATATCTCAGTCCCTGGGTTCTCAATGTATACCCCCAGCCCACTCTCTCCTCTAGCTTTGATCCATCCGTGTAACATGATCTTCTAGATGGCAATACTTGGGATCCGTCAATCCAAGACTGTGCCGATGGCAGCAGTGCCTCGCACTCGACTTCAAGGTTAATCTCAGGTATCCGATCGGAAACCTCTTCCCTTCCTTCCATGTTTCCTATCGTCTCCTCGATTTTACCGCGATGGGTTAAGCTGCTCCCATCCTCAATCCATTCTCCCATCGCCTTAAGTCTCATAGCCGCAGTGGCTGCCTCACGCTTAATCTGTATGTCAATGGGTCGGATATCTAGAATAGTCTCCAGTGCCCTAGTTGGCGTGGTCCTCATCGCTCCGCATATGCCAAGACAACATGTTCTCTGAACCTGTTGTATGGTCCTTATGTTGCACTTTTTCTTCACAGCAGTCCACCAAACTAGTGAGGCGTAAGTAAGTATTGGTCTAATCACGCTCTTGTATAGCCAGTGGACTATCTTCGGATTCCGGCCCCATTTCGAGCCAACGGCCCAGTACGCTCCTGAATGTGACACTTCCAATTCAGTTTCCTGTCCAAGATCACACCTAAGTATTTGACCTTGTCAGATATCGAAATCGTCTTATTGAGGAAACGTGGTGCGTTAAATTGGCCCACCTTCGTCTTCCTCGTGAACCGGCATAATTCAGTCTTCTCTGGGTTAACATTGAGACCTCTGGGTCTAGCCCAGACATATGCCATATGCAAGACCCTTTCGGCTCCTTACCCCTTAGAAGTATTATAACATCGTCTGCGTAATAGACAGGTTTAAATCCCTCCTCAGTCAGCATCCGTAATAGGTCATTTATGGTGGTCACCCATAGGAGTGGCGATAAAATCCCTACCTGTGGTGTGCCTTGTGCCACTTCCTCCCTTGTATTTATGTCATGGGACCCACAATTTATCCACCTGTTTCTTGGCATATACTTTTTCCAGTCTCTAAGGACCTGGTCCACCCGGTACTGGTCCAAGGTTTGGATCAAAGTGTGGGATGTTAAACGCCCCTCGATCTCAATGCAAACTGGCGATGTGTGCGTTTTGGCATCGAAAGAGGGAAGTCTCCACCGACCTTCCCTTGACATAGGCATGCTGTTTGTATTTGAACAGTTCGCTGGATGTACTACTGTACTACGCTTTATCATGGTAGCCACAATACGTTCCATGGTTTTGAGTAGAAAGGATGTAAGTCTTATGGGTCTGTAGACATTTGGTGTCACATAACTTACCTTGCCGGGCTTGGGTATAATACCACCCTTGCCTTCTGCCAGGCTTTCGGAGAATATGCAAGTCTTAGGCACGCTGCGAAAATAGTGGTCAGGTGGGGTGATAGTCTGTCTCTTTTTGATATGAGTCCAAGATTACAAGTCAAAGATTATACCAAGATTCCGTTGTCTCCGTGAGTCCCGTCGTATTCGGTTGAAAATGCGTTTTCATCAAAAGCCTCAACATGTTCTTCGTTGTCTCTGCTCTCACTCCCATGTCGTCTACTAAAGTTCCAGTTTGGACAGGGGTTTTTGAGAAAAACCCTTTTATATCTTGGCGGCGTCATTAATGTTATCGACCTGTTTGCTGGAGGCGCGTTTTGCCGCTCTGGTAATCTTATTGTATGGAATACACATCCTAATACACTTCAGCTTTTTTACGACGTGCTCTGTTAAAAAGTCTGCGGAGCTCTTTCCCAATGTTACGAATCTCCCCGGTCATCCAGGGTTTTTCTTGGGCTGATTTCCTTTCTTGAAGAGGACAACCATCTTGTCACATCTTAAATCTCCTCCCTAATCCCATTAACAAAGGTAGCTGTGTTACCAATATTAAGTGTTACTAGGTCGTTAGTATTCAACAATGCTGCCAGGGCTTGGCTCCATTTATTAATGTTGGTACTACTCCACGAAATGTGGTTAGAATTCGCATCGCAACCAATTAATTCCTAATTTTCTGTCTGTTTTGCTTTCCTTACCAGACGTTGCAGTTGGCCGGCCGAGTACCAGTATTAGCATAGAATAATTGGCAGAAACTTTGTTCCGGATCATCCATTGCTACTGAATTGAGGCTATTAGAATCTTGCCCTTGCTGATTTTCTCCATTAGAGCATGAGTAGCTGTCTCGCTCCGGTGTAGGCTTATCTGGATGATCCTCCATCAGATGGGCCTCTTGGGCGGATGATTGTCCCATCGTCTGCTCCCTGTTCTTTAGTCTGCATTGAGTTTCACGTTACTGCACTGCCTGATGTGCCAATATTACGATCTTTGCCTCTGCTAGTCTTCCAAATCTTGAGTAAATTAGCTTCTTGGGCGAAGGTCATGGTCTCATCGACGGCCCCCTGTGGTTTAGGCGGCATTGAGATCTCTGTCACTGCACTGCCTGATGTTTCAGCATTAGGATCTTTATCCATCCTACTCGTCCTTGTCTCGAGAAAGTCGTCGACGGTTCCGTCGTTGGGTCCCTGTGCGTTAGACTGTGTTGGGTCTCTCGCCCCTACACTGCCAGATGTTTTTTAGTATTAGTATATTTACTTATCCTAGTCTTCCCAATGTTGCGAGAGTTGGTGATGGTCTCGTCGTCGGCTCCAGTCCGTTAGGCGGTATTGCCTATCGTGTGATCTCTTTAATATCCTGTAGAAGATTATACGAGATGCAAATGTGAATATATATGGCACAGTAATCACAAGAGAACACATCCTACTCGCCTATGCCGACGAAATCAACATCATAGGTCGGTCACCGGAAATAGTAACTGCTGCCTTTAAGAGAATCGAAAGAGTGTCAGTGAAAACCGGTCTGGCTGTAAATGGAGATAAAACGAAATGGATGGTTCAACTCCCAAAACGCCTTGTACAACCGATCAGATAAAGAAATTGGAGAAAGTTGGGAGCCACAACTTTGAGATAGTCAGTATCCTCGGCACCGGCCTAACCGAAACGAGCGACACCAGTTTTGAAATAAAGCGAAGAATAATACTGGCAAATAGATGCTACATTGGATTAAGTAGACAGTTTAGAAACATGACAATCTATCAACAGACGAAGATAACACCATACAAGACACTGATTCTACCAGTTTGCGTTAGTGGAGAATATAGGCATCGTATGAATCACGAGCTGTGTGAGCTGTATGACGACGATAGCATAGTTACACGTATCAAAATACAACGGTTGCGTTGGCTAGGCCATGTTGTCAGAATGGATGAAGAAGCTCCAACAAAGAAGTCTTCTGAAAGCAATCATGGTGGTACACGCAAACCGGGACAATAGAAAGGTCAGGTGGTGGGAGACACCTCGCAACGTGATGTCAGAAATTTTAAAATAGCCGCAGAAAATCGAGGCACTTGGAACGCTATTCTACGTTAGGCTAATGGGACAAATGTTCTGTCATAATCAATTAAAGTAAAGTAAAGTTTGTACGCATCGCTCGATTTGCATTTATAGATCTGAAGATATTACAAACTTCCACGGATTTTCTACAAAATTTGATATAGAATGTTTAATTATCCATGTGAACACCTAAATCTAAATCGTATGAAATATAGATGTAGCATCCATATTTTGATACCGCCTATTTTACATTTACAGGGTAGGTGTATATTATTATATATGTAGATGGCGCCGCCCAACCGTATTATTTTGGCAGTGATTAAAGTGACAACACTAGTACCAGAACAACAACACTAATAGAACCAGAGGAAAAATAAATCTATTGAAAGGCCTGCCGCATACAGGGCCTCCAGCATACCATTTGTTTCAAGAATTTCCATATTCGTATGTAACTTGAAACAATAAATGTATGCACATACATTAGAATGTATTCAAAATCAGTTGTTGGAGGACAGTTTCTTCACTTTTGAATGCCTTTAGCAGCTAGCAATTGAACCAGACATTTCTATTTCGGAAAGCGCTGAAAAAATCTAAAGGACAAGAAACAAGTTTACGGGAACAATTTTATTACCAGTCAGTTTGCTACTGATATTTCATGAGTTCATCGAGGTTCCGCAGGGTTGTTAAAAAGTGACAAATTAGGATTTTGATTAAAACTATTCAACAATGATTACCGGTTTCCTCGGACTTTTATGTACTCTCATTTTTCTTGTTGTTGGCATTTACACAAATACCATTTACAATTGCATACGAAGAGTTTATATAAACGATGGAAGTGAAGGTGACAAAAATGAAAATCTAAAGGAATATAAACAAGCTCCAGGGCCAATACCTTGGCCATTCATAGGCAACCTGGCGTTATTAAGCAAATTTAAAGTTCCACTCCAAGGGCTGACACAGTTATCCGAAGAATTAGGAGATATATACTCATTAACCCTTGGTACGCGGCGCTGTTTGGTTGTTAGCAGTTTGAATCTAATACGTGAAGTTCTTAATCAAAAAGGGAAATTCTTTGGAGGTCGCCCAAATTTTCTGCGCTATCACAAACTTTTCGGAGGAGATCGCAATAACTGTGAGTATAAGTAATGAGCAAATTTTGATTTTGCCATCTATTATTTTACAAGAAAAATTTATTTTTTGTAACTATATAGTAGCTTTGGATTTTTGATTTCGCTCGCATCTTTTTCAAATAACAGACATAAAATTCTGGAATTACCTAATGGGTACCTTCTTTTTCCATGAGATTTGCTCCTCTTGTATTAAACTTATAGCTTCGATGATGTTGTTACTTAAATCTATCTATCTATCCATCCATATATGTAAAAATGAATTTGTGTTTGTTTGTGGGTTTGTAAATTTGTTTGTTCCGTATAGATTCAAAAACGGCTGAACCGATTTCTTTCAAATTTTCACATATCGTGGGGAGTGGTCCGGAAGGTCCGGAATTTTTTTATTATCATAAAGGGGGCGGACCCTCCCCCTTACCCCAAAAGTACTATCCAAAAAATAAAAGTGGACCGATTGGGGCAATATGGGACTCAAATGAAAGGTATTCAGTAGTAGAATACAAACTTGATATCAAAATTTGGGTTCAAGTACCAAGGGACTTCCCCGACCCCAAAACCCCTCCAAATCGGCATATATAGAAGATAATGACGAAATGGGACTCGAATGAAAGGTATTCTGGAGTAGATTGCGAATATGGTCAGGAAGGAGGAATAGGCTATATAATTTGTTGATATTGGAAGGGGCGGACCCTCCCCCGTTACCCCAAAAACACCACCCAAAATCAAGGTTGACCGATCGGGACAATATGGGTATCAAATGAAAGGTATTGGAGAGTAGAATACGAATATAGTATTATATATTGGGTCCAAGCAACCCAGGCGCTTCTCCAACTGCAAAAGTTCTCCAAACAATCATATTAGACTGGGGACTTAAATGAAAGGTATTTGGGAGAAGATTACGAATATGACATAAAAAATTATGCCTAAGTATTTGCGGGTCGGCCCACCCCCAAAAGGTAATTTTACTCGATCATAGGTATATAGAACCCAAATGAAAGGTATTCGGGAGTTGATTATGGAGTGTGCGTAGAGCGCGTCATTCAAATATGTGCTCAAGTGGCAGATGGAGTGTGGTGATTAAAATAATTTGTGGGGACACAAATAAATATAGGCCGCCATACACCAAAAATTATGACGTTCAGCGTGATAGGAGGAGTTGCAAACCTTAACGTTAAGTTTGCAACTCATCGATAGACAAGACCAAACGCACCAAACATATAGACTGGCAAATTAGTTCTTTACCACAGAAAATCGTTTAATATGGCAACTTGATTTGATTAAAAAAAAGACTAAATGAAGTCTATTTAATAGGTAGTCATATAGTCATTTATAGACAACTACCACATGATGATCAATGCCACTTCAAGCGAGTAGTAGCACTAACATTTAAGGTAGCGCCATCTACCGGCTGTTTTCAAATGGATTAAACCGTCAGTAAATGGTGCTAATTTAGAGAAGCTAACATGAACAAAAAAAGGGCAGAGTGTTCAAAATTTATCATACAGTGATTATCTTCGTTATGACTTCGTTGCGTTTGTTTGCGGTATTACTTTTTAACTTTCCCACTCTTAGACGGGCCTTAACAATTATTTTCAAAAAAATCGGAGATGGGTAGGGTGATTTAAGCGTAAGAAGAGCGGGTCGGGCTCAGCTAGTCTATTATATAAAAATGAAATTGTTGTTCTTTGTTTGTTTGTGATTTTGTTTGTAAGTTTGTTTGTATGTTCCGTATAGACTCAAAAACGCCTGAGCCGATTTTCATGAAATTTTCACAGATGGTAGAGTTTGAGCCCCTGGTGAAAATAATTTTTTTGATATCCCAATGTGGGGGCAGACCCGGGAAATGGGTGCACCGATTTAAGCGAAATTTTGTATGCCACCCTATGGTCACCAAAACCCCCCAACAGGACACTTTCACCGCTTTGGAAACACGACACTTTGGGCAATATGGGTATCAAATGAAAGTTATTTAAGAGTGGAGTACGAACTTGGTATACAAATTTCAACTAAAATGTCCGGGGGGTCCCCCACCCCCAAAATACCCCCTAACAGGACACTACAACGCTTTGTGCAATATGGGTATCAAATGAAAGATTTTTGGAAGTTGAGTAAACATATGTTATTAGAATTTGGTTCGAATGGTTGGGGTAAATCCAAAAACCCCCAAAACAGTCATAAATGTCCAACGTCACAAAAAGGGTATCAAATGGAAGGTCTTTGGGAGTTGACAACGAATCTGGTATACACTTCTGAGACAAAGTTCGAATCCAATAATGATATAAGGGTTCAAGTATCTGGGTCACGTCTTTTCGTTCAACAAGACATGTAGATCACGACAATAAAGGACACAAATAATTTGCCTGGTCTTAGCGTCGGGGGGACCCTCTCTTCCCAATAAAAACAACACCAACGACCGAGAATATATTTTACTTAAATACAAGTACGTGCCAGAGGGTAATCTCCCTCCCACAATCCGACCCGAAAAACTGCATTAAAAATAATACATGAAAACCGATCAGGATAGAATAGGAAAACAATAAAAGGTCTTTGGTAGTAGAGTACACTTTTTGCCCTCAAGTTGGGATAGACACAGGAGGACCAGCGGATCTTTAGAAATGTGGTATCCCAAGTGGTAGCTTTAAAATATGACCATGAATGTAAATAACCAATACAAAACAAATTAATAAGGGGGATCTGAACGATACCTTTAGCCCTAAATATCTTGATCGGCACCTTCAAAATGCGTGACATTATGAGTTTCAAACAAAATCGTGTTCTAGCACGATGCTGATAATATTTCAGGATCCGAGTGAGAAGACGACAACGAGGAAATCAGCAGTCAATAAAGAGAGTAATAAAAAACTTCAACAGAGACATTATCGACATGGACGAGTCCAGCGAGGGTTTTTGCTGTTGTTTGTTCTTTGTTGTTGGAGCCATTTTCGAACAAACACCTTAGCTGGTCAATTTTCAATTAGCGACTGAATTTGATTTAATATTCACCTTAAACTAAAAATAAAAAGGGGAATCCCAGAATTATACATCTAACAATTATGTGTGTGGTGCACGGTTAATAGAGGTAAGCACTGTTAATAGAGGGAGCATTATTGACGCACGGATAATAGAGGTAAAGCACGGTTAATAGAGGTTCAAAAACCAAAGCACGGCATGCCGGTTAACAGGTGTAACCGATTAATAGAGGCGCGGATAATCGAGGTTCAACTCTACTGCTAAAGTGAAAAGGTAAGCCTATGTATTTGGAACTAAAAGGGCTTATAACATTAACAAAAGTGGACAACAAAAAGTACCATCTATCAGCTTACAGTCACTTCTTTATTTGATTTAGTCAACCCCGTCTATACTCAAAAAAGCTACTCCAAACCAAGAACCCCCGGTAAATACGGGATAACTGTGGGCACCACACTGACTGAAACTTTGAGCTCCGACATATGTGGTGTTCATCATTATCAAGAAAAGCTTAGCCAAAAGCTATCGGTCGCTTCCACTTGATGTCCTAAAAAACCCAAACTATTTTTTGAACGCATACACTTCATTTTTTCTTTTGACCCCAATAAGCATAGTCAGTTTATCGATTTCATGCTAGGACGTAAAATGCTCAACTAGATTCCTTAGAAAGCATTAAATTCAACTTTGGACGTCTTGGCGGCACGGGTTATTGTTAACCGATCGCCATGATATTTCATATTTTGCTTTTTGGGATCAAAAGCGCAGACTTTTACTTAAATACTGAATGCTAAGGGGAGTTATTGGCGCCTTCAAATTACCAATGGCTAACATCAGCGACTGTTTTCAGGCTAGGGGCGGCTGAAGGCCTCAGATTACTCTGAGAAACAAAATAATAGTAAAAACGGACTGCCCTAACGTTGTAGACCCACGCAAACGAAAAATACTATGATCTGCGGATCTGCACCTGGAATGTCCGGAGAAGGTACACACTGGCGGATATATTGTACAAGGCAGATATTGCTATGGACCAGAACGAGCTTACTCTTATTTAGAAGCTTAACGATGATCGCAACCGCCACATGCCATGTGGCTACAATAACAACAACAGCTTGAAATCATCTACCGAAAGACAAACAATTAAATACTATGCACCACAGTCAATTTTCATACACATATAGAGCTAATAGAGGTGGGCATTTTAGGTCCTTTTAGTGATCGCTCCTTTTGGTTCCGTTCCACAAAAGGAACTAGTTCCTTTTTGTAGCCGTTGAGTGGAGTGGCTACTAAAAGAAAAATATCCGTATCTCGGAATAGGTACTGCCTATTCGAAAAGTTTTAAAGCCTTTTTGGAGTAGGCTCAAAATGGATTTCAAAGACCCAACAACTGGGGTGGTGGCGTCATACCGTAGCATGTTGTCCCCCCTCCTATAGGTGAGGAGGGGACGCATAAACCAGAGGGATTTCAAGCTCGTCCCCAGCCTTTAAATAAAGGTGGTATTTCCGATTTGGACTCAGACAACGACAGTGTCAATGAAACAGTCATCGAACGGAAGATACTCTTCTGTCTCCTTCAACAGCGCAATCGGGCGAGAGCGCAGTATGCTGAAGGGGTAAAACTGACATTCCAGGCACTTCTACGCAAGCTGGAAAAAGAATTAGATCTCCCGAACAGCATAACACTGCCAAAATGATGAAGAAGGAAAAGAGCTCCCCGCTTTCAAGTTCTCTGGGAAAACCAAGTGAATGGAGACTCCAGACAGTGTTCTGCGGAGGGAGACAAAGTCGGAAAAGCAACGAAGGAAGAGCGCACGGCCCTTGAGTCCTCATGAAGGACTCTGACTTCCAAAAGAACACCATAACCATCACGGGAGGGGAAGATGGTCGCTAAGAAAGGTAAGGAGCCGACCTCTTACGCCAGGAAGCACAACGGAGATGTGCTGACATATGCAGTCATCAATATCGGCGGTGCATCCTGTAGGATCTGGTTAACGAGCGGATTTTCGAACATGTGTGGAACTCTGAAGAGGGTCTACCCATACAAATGATGAGCTGCGAGTATAGAGGGGATATCTTTATACTGCGTTTTGCGTCGGCAGAATTCATTGATATCGTCACAAAGCTCGTCGGATGTATCCACGCTGCCTGGGTGGGCGCAAAGCTCGACCTGGTGAGAAAAATGAACATACCCTAGCTCACAAAGGCGACGGTCCTCGTCCAGGGAGGGGGCAGTAAACTTGCGACGGAACGCATGTTGGGATCCTTGGGCAAGCAAAACCAAGGTTTGGTTGCAGAGAAGTGGAAGGTCTTCCGCAGGGTGGAGAAGGAGGAAGGAACTCTCCTTGTGGTTGACATTGATCAAGTCTTCGTGACTAGTTTAGCTAAGACTGAAGGCTTGACGCATTAAGTGTCCAAGGCTGTCTTTTTTCAAGATTTCCGAAAAATTTAACAAAAGCCAGGCGGCAAATTGGAAAGTAATATCAAAGTTTAAAGCAGAACGCCGAGTTTGTAGAAAAAATGCTCCCGGGACGTCCAAAAATAATCACAGAAAGAACCAATAGAAGAATTTTGGAGATTTCTAACGCTGATCCGTTCCAAAAATTAGCACAATTGCTAAGCGAAGGCAAAGAGGCTCCTTCAGTCCACACGATACGTAACCGATTGCGCCAGCGTAATAAACATGGTCGTGTTGTCCGCTAATACCGTGCATAAGCAAGCAAAGCAAACAAAAAAGAAGAGAATTTTAGGAGTAACACGTATTATAGCCTCAAAATTTTTGGAATAATTTTCTTTGGACAGGTGAATCTATGGTAAGACTTAAATATTCTCATGGCATGGTTTATGTATGGCGCAACCCTAGAGAGCAGCTTTCCTACAACACTACCTACATTTAAGTCGTTAGAAAAGGGAATAATGGTTTGGGAATGCTTATCAGCAAATGTTACTGATAGTATAGTTCGTCTTGAAGGGAAAGCAAATGCTGCAGTGTACCTAAAAATCTTAGAAGAAACTCTAGTACCAGAAGGTAGGTGACTCATAGGTCAATATTTTATCCTGCAACAGGACAATGCAATTTTTGCCCATGAACATTCCACTAACGAACAGGGGCAAACTTTCCACATATCAATGAGTGCAGTCCGATTAAAGTTTATGCACAATTATAAGGGGCCTCCTTTTTATAGCCGAGTCCGAACGGCGTGCCGCAGTGCGACAACTCTTTGGAGAGAAGTTTTACATGGCATAGTACCTCACAAATATTGGCAGCATTAGGAGGGGAAAACCACCGCTGAAAAATTTTTCTGATGGACTCGCCAGGATTCGAACCCAGGCGTTCAGCGTCATAGGCGGACGTGCTAACCTCTGCTCTACGGTGGCCTCCGCAACAGAACAATGCGCCAACATGGCAAAAGTAATAAAGGATTACTTAAATAGAAAAAATAAAAATGTTTTAAAATGGCCTCCACAGAGCCCAGACCTAAATAATATACATTTATGTGAAATGTATATTATTTAAATAATAACCCTTGTTAAGAGGACAAAAATTATCAATAAATCTCGACAAAAATTATTCATGCGTACTTTTTTAATAAAAAAGGTTTCGACAACCTTTATATATATATATATATATATATATATATATGTATATATATATATATATATAGAAATTATTCAGTGTGAACATAGGCCACAACAAATTCTCTCCATCGAGCTCTATCGTTGGTTAAAAATTTGGTTTCATTCCACGATATTTGGGTTGATGCCAACTCTCTCTTCGTACACCGGATCCATGTGTTTTTCGGGCGTCCCATTCCTCGCTGTACTTGCGGGTTCCAGTCTAGGACATTTCTCGCTAGATCATCGCGCGGTCTGCGTATCAAACCAAGTCCATTTCCTCTTACGGATATGATATACATAGACAGGGGAGGTGTTTGTTCTTATTTGCTATTCTTCATTTTAAATACGGTTTGACCAGAAAATTCGAAGTATTTGTCTTAGGCAACTATTTACGAAAACTTTTACTTTACGGGAAGTCACTTGTGTCAAGCTCCAAGTTGCACAACCATTAATAAAATTGATTTCACACTGCTGTTGAAGATCCTGACTTTTGCATTATGTGAGATGTCACTGCATCTCCAAACTTTTTGAGTGTAAGAAAAGCGCTTTTAGCCTTGTTAATGCGTACGCGTATGTCTTTGTTATTTTGCTGCCAAGATAGGAGAAGTTGTCAACGTCTTCAATGATATGGTCGTTTATAGTGAGCGGTGTCAGATTTAATGTTCCTATCCTCTTCAATATCGTCTTTGCTGTATTTATCCTCAGGCCTACTTTGACAGTATTTTCATTCAGTTGCACCATTTTCACCTTTATGTGCTCGAAGCGATGCGCAAAGAGGCTTATATCGCCCGCGTAGTCGATGTATCCGAGAAAGTCGTTAATACCCCAGCGTATGCCATTGGGTGCCCCAGCATTAGTTGCTTCTAATACGGAGTCTTATGAAATTAAAATAGCTTCGGTGACAGGATGCAAACCTGCTTCACTCCTTTGTCGATACCAAGAGGTCGGCTCCCTTTTCCATTCAGACGGACTGAAACTTCAGCATTCCTATACAGCTCCCTAATTAGTATCACGATATTTTCAGGGATGACCTTTTTCAACAGTGTGTTCCACATTGAGCTTCGCGAAACTGTGTCAAACGCATGCTCGACCTCGATGAATGAAAGGTGTGTACTAAGTTCTGCAGACTGTTCAATGATTATGCGCAGAGAGTTAATGTGGTCGGCACAAAAACGTCCAGATCGAAAACCTGCTTGCTACTTCCTCAAAATGCTGTCAGGTGCAGGCAAATACTCTGCAAAAGAAGACTTGCCATTGCGTTTAGCAACAAATAAAGTGAGGTGACCCTTCTTTGGGGTGATCGCTTAAGCTATGGGGTGGGCTCCCTACCGCAACAGTTCATCAGGTATGACTTGCCGTTTTTGAGTGAGACCAGAACAGCCTCAATGTCTTCGCTGGTGGATCGGGCCGTAGATATATTCCTGCGTGGGTTCCGGTGCACAGGGACTGTTCGGGTGTTGTTAATTCCGGTCCGTCCTCATCTTTTATTATTGCCATTGGCCTTATATTGTTGGCGCTTCTTTGGTTTATTGACTCGTAGACACCACGCATGTTTCCAATATTTGCTGTATTTCGCCTTGCTCTGCCAGCATGTTGGAATATATTCGCTTATCTCTGCGAACTAGGCGCTTGATTTTAGTTTTAGTTACTCTTGAGCAATGTCTATGATAGGGATGGCCGTCTCCGTACATGCTGCTGCTATGTTGCTATATATTCGGGCGGTGTTTCGGGGTCCGTTAGGTTTAAAGTTTGAACTTTGTGCTGTTTGTTTTAGTCCTTTTCACGACGGCTGGGCGTAGACGTAGAGTGGCCACTAGGAGCATATGGTCACTATCGATGTCGGCTCCTCGTCTTCCACATCCATCAGCGAACTTAGAAAGAGTTTGCTGATAAGTACGTATTTGATTAGGGGTGTTTCCATCTGGTTATTCCCAAGTATATTTGTGGATATTTTTATGGGGGAAATTTATTGTATAACCCATCTAGAAGTCTCTGCCAATTTTTCAAATTATAGTTTTCAACCTATAGTCACTACAGCCAAATAATTCAACTTCGGCTATTATCTTTATATGAAAGCTATATCTATCAGAACCCTTGATCGGTTTCCCCAACAAAATAGTTCAAAAAAAATCTATTAAGACATAGGTTGACATATTTGGGAACGCATAACATAAATATACGCATAACATAATTTTATTGCCACTCCTACGGGTGACCACCATAAATTACCTATTACGGATGGTGATTGAGGAGGAATTTGAAACCGTTTAATACGCAGACGATGTTATAAATAATATTTCTAAGAAGTAAGGATCGCAATCAGCTATGCAGAAGGGCCGAAAGTGTATTGTACGACTGGGTTAGACCCAGGGGTCCCAATTTTAACCCAGAGAATAATGAAATCTGCCTGTTCACGTGAAAGACGAAGGTGGGCCAATTTGACGCACCACGAATCCTCAATAGTACGATCGAAATCGAAATCTGACAACGTCAAATACTTAGGAGTGATCTTGGACAGGAAACTTAATTGGAAGCGTCACTTTCAGGAGAGTACCGGGAAGGCTCACAGATGTTGGGCACAAGGTAGACGGGTAGTATGCTCGAAATGGGGCCCGAATCCGAGGATAGTCCACTGGCTCTAAATGAGCGTGATTAGACTGATACTAACTTACGCCTTAGTAGTTTGGTGGACTGCGATGGAGAAAAAGTGCAACATAAGGAAAATACAACAGGTTCAGAGAAAATGTTGTCTTGGCATAGGGAGAGCGATGAGAACCACGCCCACTAGGGTACTGGAGACTATTCTAGATATACTACCCATAGACAGACAGATTAAGTGCGAGGCAGCCACAGCGGCTATGAGATTCAAGGCGATGGGAGAATGGATAGAGGATAGGAGCAGCTCATACCATTGCGGTATAATCAAGGCGGCGCTAGGAAACCTGGAAGGAAGAGAAGATATTTCCGATCGGATACCTGAGACGACGCTTGAGGTCGAGTGCGAGGTACTGCTGCCAGTGGTTCAGTCATCGATTGCCGCAACCCTAGTGTCTTGAAGATCATGTTACACGGATGGATCAAAGCTAGAGAGGACAGAATGCGTGAAGTGGTGTGGTGCTAACGCGAGGACAGTAAAATTGCCATAAGGGCAATAATAACTAGGATTGTAAGGTCACGGACAGTCCTGCAGTGTAAGAAGGAGATTAACGCCTTCTCTGAGGATGCCGGGCCATAACGGAGTAAGGGGAAATGATAGGGCAGAGGACTTGGTAATGAAGGCCAAAGGACTGGCTAACCCGAAGCCTTTCTGGTCGACGCAGTCTGAGTTATGGGCATGGGCGACGAATGCGCATGTAACTGTGGAACAGCGAAACGGTCGGTAAGACGGCGAAAACTACGGCTATGGGGAGAGCCAGATCGTGAGAAGACGAGGCTATAACTGAAATGAAATAAGAAGGATATCTTTCGGTATCATAACGAGACAGGACTACGTGCTCACTTATGCGTAATTGGAGCGCCAAGTGATAGAATGTGCAGGGCATGCGGGGAAGATAATGAGACGTTGGAGCATTTCCTACGTCATTGACCGGCTTTCGCGGCTAACAGATACCGACACTTAGGTGGGGCCACAAACCAAAACAGGAACGAACTTAAGGGCGTGGTATTGAAAACAGTTAAGGGTTTTGTAAGTAGCACGGAATTCCTAATATAGATTTTCTTTTTCGAGATTACTTATTAATTTTTAGAACGCACAACAAGTCGATTTCTGGCATAGGTGTATGTCTATAGTGGCATTTGGAAGATGAATATCTGCACCTTCTTTTCAACCTAACTTAACCTAAAAAGCACGCATCCTAGATTTTCTTAGGATGCACTCTTTTTTCAACCTAACCTAACCATATTCCTTTTTCATTTGCGATCCCATTTCTTGCTTCCTTCATACAAAACAAAACAAAAGCTTTGAATTTTATTTTGAACCTTAAAATGATTTGTACATATAGATAAAAATGTTTAGACTGTATAAGCAATTGAGTTTAAAATTCATTGTTTGTACTCTGTTTTAAACAAGCGCACCAAAACAATTTAGATTTGTTGACAATAAAAAAATAATATGTGGATGCTACCACGTTTATTTATTTGTGCAACCACATTCATTTAATGTATTGTAAATCGCAACGTACGCAGTGTCGCCTATTAAAAAAGCAGACGCTTTTATTCAGTTGTTGTATGAAGCTAAAAAATATGGCATGTGAATCAGCTGGTCTACTAATTAACAAAATCGAGAAAAAGAAAAGTGCACATTTAATAAAAAAGATCCATGGACCTATAAAAAAAAGAAGAGATGGAACTAGTTTCAGCAGTTCCTTACTTGGATAGGTTCTAATGAACTAGTTCCATCCGGAACTACCCAACTCTTAGAACTAATGGAAGAGCATATTTTCAAAATTGCACATGTATTCATTAAATATTGCTGCTTTTATTTATTAAAATATCAAATATTTAAATTTTTCTGTCGTTCATTGTATTTGACGGCTGACCGGAATATTGCAATAACAGATTAAGGTATTTTCGAATTTCTTTACAGACACAGTTCTTACTCACAAATTGAGCAAAGATGGCACTTTTAGTTTTTCAATGAAGAATTCAGAACCGCAAATGAAAATGTTTTCACATATTTTTTCACATGCTTTTTTAATGAAGTTTCACTGTGAAAGCTATACTAAATACCAACCTTTATGTTGGAAAAGAAAAGGCCTTAATTAAGCTTCTTTGCACAGATGAAATTTGCATTTAAAATCTCATTTATAATTCCAAGATTAAAGGGAAAATAATTTAAAATATCTTATATATAAAAATCAATTTGTGTTTGTTTGTACGTTTGTGTGTTCCATATAGACTCAGAAACGGCAGAACCGATTTTCTTGAAATTTTCATAGATGGTACACAATGACCCCGTGGTGAAATTAGGGTACTACATTTTTTGATATCTGAAGGGGTGCGGACCCTCCCCCTTACCCTACTTTTCAGAAACGCCAGATCTCTGAGATGGGTGGTGCGATTTAAGCGAAATTTTGCGATTTAAGAAAAATTTGGTATTCAAATTTCGGATGGGGTACCTAGGGGGGCTGCCCCACCCGAAAATCCACCAATCACGACAATATGGGACTCAAATGAAAGGTATTTTGGATAAGAAAACGTATCTGATATCCAATTGTCGGACCATGTGCTAGGGGGACCACCGCAAGCACCAATACACCCCTATCGGACATATTTACCGACCATGGCAATATGGGACTCAAATGAAAGGTATTTGCGAGTAGAATACGAATCTGATATCCAAATGGGGGACCACGTTTCTGGGGGTTCACCCCTTTCCCAAAATACCCCCAAACAGGACTTATTTACTGACCGTGGGAATATGGGGTTTATATAAAAGGTATTTGAATGCAGAATACGAATCTGATATCCAAATATGGGACCAAGTGTTTGGGGGGCCGCCTCTCCCCAAAAAAATCCCCCAAAGGGAACAAATTTACGACCATAGCTATATGGGGCTCAAATGAGAGGTATTTGGCAGTAAAGCACGAATTTGATATCAATATTCGGGAAAAGTGTCTATGGGGCCACCCTACCCCCACAACACCACCAACCCCCAAAACACCCCTAAATCGGACATATTTACCGATCATGGCAGTATGGAACTCAAATGAAAGGTATTTGCGAGTAGAATACGAATCTGATACCCAAATGTGAGACCACGTTTCTGGGGGGGTGGACCCCTTCCCCAAAACACCCCCCAAACAGGACTTATTTACTGACCATGGGAATATGGGAATTGACCATGAGTGTAGAATTAGAATCTGATATCGAAATATGGGACCAAGTATTTGGGGGCCCGCCTCTCCCCAAAAACATCCCCAAAGGGTACAAATTTACGACCATAGAAATATGGGGCTCAAATGAAAGGGAGTAAAGCACGAATCTGATATCAGTATTTGGGAAAAGTGTCTATGGGGCCACCACAACCCCACAACAACACCCAAATAATAAGTATTTGCTGACTTTTGCAATATGAGGCTCAAATAAGAGGGTTTTTAGAGTGGAACACGAATCCGATATATATATTCAAGACCAACTCATTGAGTGGCCGCCCATCCCCCAAAACACCCCCCAAGCCTGTCATGTTTGCCGACTATGGAAATATGGTGCTCAAATTAAAGATATTTGGGAGTAGACTACGTATCTGATATCAAAATTACTGACCAACTGTCTTGGGGACGTCCCACCACCATAACAACCCCCAAATAGGACGAATTTGCTCACCAAGACAAAATGGGTCGTAAAGAGAGTGGAACTAAATATTTTTTGTTTTTAGGCCCAATACCCCAAACCGGACATATTTCCTGACTTTTGCAATAAGGAGTTTAAATGAGATTAAAAACGAATTTGATATAAAATTTTGAGGCCAATGGCAATATGGGGTTCAAATAAATGATATATACATATATAAGAATAGAGCACGTTGCTAATATATTTTAAGGGCTTAGTGGTTGGGGGACCACCCTTATCCCCAAAACACCCCTAAATCGGCCATATTTACCGACCATGTCAATGTGGAGATTAAATGAAAGTTATTGGGGGTAGAGCAAGAATTAATACCCACTTTCGGGACCATTTTTCTGGGGGTCAACCCCTTTCCCAAAATACCCCACAAGCCGCAATTTTTTAGTGACCATCGCAATATGGGGCTTAAATAAAGGTATTTGTGAGAAGAATACGAATTTGATATCCTAATTTAGGACCATGTATTAAGGGCATCACTCCTTCCCCAAAACACCCCGCAAAGGTTAAAAAATGTTCGACCATGTCAATATGTGGTATTTAAGATTAGAAAACGAATTTGATAAACAATTTTGGGGCCATGTGTTTGGGGGACGCCTCATCGTGTAAACCCCCTTAAACCAATAGCAATATGGGGTTTAAATAAATGGTATTTGAAAGAAGAGCACGATGCTGATATTTTGTCAGGGCCAAGTGCCTGGGGGACCACCTCATCCCCGAAAACACCCCTAAATCAGATATCATGAGAGTAGCGGGCTGAAATAAAGTATTTTAAGAATGGGGTACACCTTACATCCAAACTTAAATTCGTAGACCAATAAAGATCATATGGGATTCAGATAAAGGTACTTATATTGTTAAACTGTTAGTTAAGCGATATACTATTTTCGTAGCATGGTATTTCACTAAAAGCTCTTTAATTGTCGAAAATAAATATTCCAAGGAAAATTTTCTTCCATATAAAATAAAAGAAGGCGCAGCGGAGCAGGCCCAGATCAGCTAGTATAATATAAAAATAACGAATATATCAAAATAATTAATGTATATATATAAAGGGTGATTTTTTAGCTATTATATTTTTACTAATACTGGATTAAACAGCTCACCCACGTTTCGTGTTATGTTTCACTGTCAAACATCTTCAGTTTGGTCTATAATTTAACTATGAATCGTCTAACAAACTAACAACGCTTGCAAATTATTGAATTTTACTATTAAAATGCGTGCTCTGTTAAGAAAACTCATCGCACGCTTCTTCTATTTTACGACGAAGTTCATTTTTGGCTCAATGGGTACGTAAATAAGCAGAATTGTTGATTTTGAAATGAAGATCAGCCACTTGAATGGACATACCAATGCATCCAGAAAAAGTCACATTTTGGTGGGGTTTATGGCCACCAGCCCATCATTGGACTGTACTTCATCAAAGATAATGCGAATCGTAACGTAACTGTGATTGGTGAGCGCTATCGTGAGATGACATCCAACTGGGTAAAATGAAAGAGCTTGACTTGCATGACATGTGGTTTTAACAAGACGGTGCCACATGCCACAAAGCATGCGTAACAATGGACTTATTGAGAGGCGAGTTTTATTGCGCTTTACCGCCTTTAGACTATTTTTTGTGGGGCTATGTTAAAACGCATGTCTATACAGACAAACCAGCTTCAAATGACGCATTAGAAGACAACATTGAAGCATTTATTCGTGAGATACTGGCCGATATGTTTGAAAGAGTATGCGAAAATTGGACTAAGCGGATGGACCATTTGAGTCGCAGTCACGGTCAACATTTGCATGAAATAATCTTCAAACATTAAATTATATGGGTCGTACTATCGATTCAAATAAAGATTTCATGCATTTTCTGAATTTTATGAGTTGTTTTTTGAAAAACCTATAGCTCTTAAAAAACACCTTTTACATAGTTTGCTTTAAGTTCTCAATTGGCTTTGGAGAAATTCCCAATTATAAATAGATCGTAATTGGATGAGCACTATATCACCATATCAATGGTCATAGTAGTTCCCATACGACATACCTACAATATTTTTTTTAGATTCAGAGAAAAACGTACATTATTTTGAGTCCAAATGCTTAAAAAAAGGTGATAATTAGTAGTATAAATCCGTTCATCTGTATTTAGTAGTATATATCTTTTTTGAAAGCATCTGTAGTATAGATCTTTTTTGAAAGCATCTGCATCAAAACACTCCATATATTTTAATATATTGTAGTTTACAGTTCTTATTTAAAAGTTCCTGCAAACATGATTAAAAAAAAGCCAGTAAAATAACGGAGATTAATTTTAATTTCTAACGCTTATGTTGAGATCTGTTTTAGACTACCTGATCATAATACGGTGCTGCATGCGGAGATCCAGGCGATCACGGAATGCGTGAAGTGGTGTGGTGCTAACGCGATGACGTCGAGTGTGAACATCTTTACCGACAGTAAAATTGCCATGAGGGCAATAACAACAAGATCGGTAAGGTTACGTACAGTCTTGCAGTGTAAGAAGGAAACGCCTTCTCTGAGGATGGCAAAATCCGCACCGTTTGGGTGCCGGGCCATAACGGAGTAATGGGGAATGAAAGGGCAGAAAATTTGGCGGTGAAGGCCAGAGGACTGCCTGTTGAAGTGTTTTATAAGTAGCCTGAAATCTACTTTACTACGTTGTTATGTTGTGTTGTTATGTACGTTGTTATGTTGTGTTGTTATGTGTACTCGTATATGAAAAACACTTTTTTCAGTCAATAAAATACCTTTGAACTCAATAGGTTATGGGCCCAGTCTCGTAAAAAAAAAAATATTTTTCACAAGAAAAGAAAAATTCTGGATTTTTTTTTTTCAAGAAAGAAAGATATGGAATTCACCAAGAATTTGAAGCCGCTATCAGGTCCTGCGGATTGGCCTATATGGAAAAGGAAAGTAAGGGATATTCTAGACTTCTTTGAAGGCGCTTTAGATGTTATAGACAAGAAAGTTGAAGCACCACTTCCTTTGCAAGATGGAGCTACCGAGTCTCAAATTAAAGAACACAAGAAAATAGAGCAATTTTTCCGTAAAGCAAATTGTTATGCGAAGAGCATAATTACCAACACGGTCACGGATGAAGTATATCAGAAGATTATGGATAAAGAGAATGCCTACGAAGCATGGAATGCGTTAAAGAACATTTATGAAGCTACATCAAAAGACCAATTGTTTAAAATATGTTCAGACATGTTTTCTTTTGGATGGCAAGATAATCAAGATGCTTCGACACATATTGCGAAACTAAGAGGTTTATGGGATGAATTAAATGCTGGATTGAGATCTAAAGGAGAAAATATATTGCCAGATATGCTCTTGGTATGCAAAATCCTTCATATTCTTCCACCGTCTTATGAAATGTTCCGCTGTAACTGGATGATGATGACAAGAGATATAGACAAATCCATAGATGAGCTAATTTTACAAATTTGTCTCTATGAAAGAAATTTTAGGAAAGATTTCGAAGATTCAGGTAACAATCAAGAAGCTTTAATGGTAAAAGCAAAGAAAAATTAAAGCAAAAAAATGTTAAACATTCCTCAAAGAAGGAAGACGTTTGTCATTACTGCAAAAAGAAGGGGCATTGGCTAAAAGAATGCAGAAAATGGATTGAAGATGGTAAACCATCAAAGAAGTCGTTAGCGTCGTCGCCGTCTACAAATATTAATGTTGCATTAAATATTGAAAGTGATACAGATTGCACATTTAATTCCAGTGAAATTTGGTGGATTGACAATGGAGCTACGAAACACGTAACAAATTCATATGAGATGTTTTCAGACTTCAACAATTTCAATGAGCCCCAAATTATAAAAGCAGCTGGAAAGGAATCAATAAAGGCTTATGGTAAAGGAACTATCGAAATAATTTCATTTGTCAAAGGCATGAAATTAAAAATGAAACTCGAGGATGTTTGGTATGTACTAGATATTTCAAGAAATTTGTTTTCGGTACTTGCAGCACAAGATAGAAATCCAAAAAGCAGTTTTAATTCAACAGTGAAGGAGTGTTGGTTGTCAGTGAATAACCAAGTGGTACTGCATGGAAGTCGTTCAAGCATCAATACGACCAATAATTCCAAAAGTTAAACAAAATATATGCATGGCAGTTTCAGATAATTCTATGCTTCAACTTTATCATGAAAGATGGGGACATCAAGATATACGTCATATAAAAGAAAAGTTGGAACATGAATTTGGCATACAAGTTAAGATGAAACGAGAAATTTGTGAGCCATGTGCTTATGGAAAATCTACAAGAATACCGTTTGGAAATAGAGAAACAGCAACATCGTGTGGAGAACTTATTTCAGCCGATATTTGCGGTCCCTTCCAAAAATCTTTTCAAGGGTACAAGTATCTCATACTATATAAAGATGATTTTTCAAAATACAGGTATGGATACATAGCTAAAGAAAAATCCGACGTGGCTATTACACTCAAGGAAATGCTAGCCCACGCTAAAGCACAAGGTCATTCAGTGAAAACTTTTCTTAGCGACAATGGGAAGGAATTCAACAATAAATACGTAAACGGAATTTTAAAAAGTTTTGGTATAACTCACAAATTAACTGCACCCTATACCCCGGAGCAAAATGGTCGATGCGAACGTGACAACAGAACAATAGTTGAAATGGCAAGAACGTTCAAATATGCAAACTCAGAAGCAAATTTCCCAGAATCGATGTGGGCAGAACTAATAAAAACTGCAATATACGTTTTGAATAGGACATCGAAATTTTCCATATCCAGCATGAGTCCTCATGAAGTTTGGTTTGAAAAGAAACCCAGAATAAACCATTTGCGCATAATTGGTTCGAAATGCTATATGCATATTCCAACAGAAAAAAGATCAAAGATGGACAAGAAAGCCATGAAAGGGTACCTAGTCGGTTACGACGGTGATGAGAGGTACAGGGTTTATATACCAGAAAAGAGAAGTGTAGAATTTTCAAGAGACATAAAATTTGATGAAAAAATTCAAAATTGTCAGAAAAATTTCATAGACGACAAAAACGAATCGAAGGATGTATCAATAGAGAAGAAGGATATGAACTTAAAGGATATGTCAAAGGATTTGAATTACAGTTCATCAAATGAATTAAGCCTTCCAGCGCCTCCTACAAAAGAACCAGGTTCAGAATATGACGAGGATATAAATGAAGAAAATGAAAATAGTTCAGACATACTTCAAATAGAAAGGAATCAAGCTGAAAGTAATAATCCTGTTGTACCAGCATTATCTGAAGAAGATCAATCATCTTCAGAAGAATTCGAAAGGGTTCCTGAGAACACTGTATCGACGAAACGTTTTAGAGAAACTGATTCCGAAGATGAAGAGCCGATATACAAAAGATTGCGAGAAAGGTCTCTTATTCAAAATCAAAAGTATAAGGATTTTGTTATGATGGTACAGGAAGTAGAAAGCAGCATTGAAATACCAGAAACTTATAAACAAGCATTGAATTGTCATGAAAAAAATGAATGGATCAAAGCAATGGAATCCGAAATTGAATCACTACAGGAAAACCATACATGGAATTTGATAGAGTTGCCTCCAGGTGGAAAAGCTTTGCCAGGTAAATGGGTTTATCGACTAAAATTAAATGCTGATGGTAGTATAGATAAATTCAAAGCAAGACTAGTTATCAAAGGGTTTAAACAAGAAAAAGGCGTTGATTATAATCAGACCTTCAGTCCAGTAGCAAAAATGAATACAATAAGATCACTGTTAAGTATCGTTGCAATCGAAAATCTCTGCATGATGCAGTTCGATGTATCAACAGCATTTTTGTATGGTGAACTGGATGAAGTTATTTACATGGATCAACCTGAGGGCTTTAATGATGGTAGTGGACGTGTTTGTAAGCTAAATAGAAGCCTGTATGGACTGAAACAAGCACCTAGATGTTGGAACAGAAGAATGGGAAAATACTTAGAAAATGAAGTTAAAATGAAAGCAAGTTCAGCTGATCCTTGTTTATATAAAAGAGAGCAAAATGGAAATAAGTTAATACTTGCACTGTATGTTGATGATGGCTTGGTCGCAGCAACAGACAGGGAACAACTACGAGAATTTATGGATAATTTGAAGAAAGAATTTAAGATAACAGCAAAGGAAACTAGTTATTTCCTTGGCTTGGAAATTCAAAGAACCCAAGATTGTATCAAAATAAATCAACCGGCATATGAAAAGCGCATATTACAAAAATATAACTTCTCCGAATGCAAAGCAGTTTCTACACCTATGGAAAAATCCAAAGACAATTGCAAAAGAGGAAATATTGTTACGGATTTTCCATATAGACAAGCTGTAGGTGCTTTGATGTATCTAATGATTGGAACAAGACCAGATTTAGCATATAGTGTTGGCTATTTATCAAGACATCTGGAAAATCCAACTCAGGAGGACATTATCAAATTAAAAAGAGTGCTCAGATACATATCTGGAACACTAAGCTATGGCATCAAATACGAGAAGCAAAAAGAAAATGGCTTGAAGTGCTACAGTGATGCAGACTTTGGAGGCTGTATAGAGACAGGAAGATCTACGTCAGGAGTAGTGGCTGTCTATGCTGGTGGTGCCATATCTTGGTTAAGTCAAAGACAAAGAATAGTGTCAACATCAACTACAGAAGCCGAAATAATAGCTGCAAATGAAGCTTGCAAAGAATTAATTTGGCTTAGGCGGTTGTACAATGAAATTTCAAATTTAAAGGAGACGCCAGTATTATATATAGATAATAATGCGGCATTACGATTGACACAAAATCCGGAATTTCACCGAAGAACCAAACACATTTCTATCAAACACTTTTTTATCAGGGAAAAAGTTTCTGAAGGCAAAATAGAAGTTGCGAAAATTTCGACAGAAAATCAATTAGCTGATATGATGACAAAACCACTGTCCAAGACACGTTTGGAAGCCTTATGTACCAAAATTAATTTATTTTAACTTATAAAACAAGGGGAAGTGTTGAAGTTGTTTTATAAGTAGCCTGAAATCTACTTTACTACGTTGTTATGTTGTGTTGTTATGTACGTTGTTATGTTGTGTTGTTATGTGTACTCGTATATGAAAAACACTTTTTTCAGTCAATAAAATACCTTTGAACTCAATACTGCCGACATTAAACTTGGTAACGCGAAGCTTTTCCGATCGACACAATCCGAGTTAAGGGAGTGGGCGATGAATGCACATGCAACCCTGTGGAAAAGTGTGACTGTCGGTAGGACGGCGAAAATCCTATGGGGGGATCCAGATCGCGAAAAAACTACGCTATTAATGGAGGGCGGCAAGTGTTAGCATGTGTGAGGCATGCGGGCAAGATGGTGAAACTTTGGAGCATTTACTTTGTCTTTGCCCGGCTTTCGCGTCTAACTGGCACTTAGGTGGCGACACAATACCAGACATGAACCAACTTAGGGGCGTGGCATGGAAAACAATTAAGGATTTTGTAAGAAGCACGGAATTCCTAACTAAGGTTTTCTTTTACGAGGTTACTTTTTAGTTTTTAAGAGCGCACAACAAGCCGATTACTGGCTTAGATGTATGTCCATAGTGGCACGGGGCGGATTAATATCTGCACCCTCTTTTTAACCTAACCTAACACCTATGTTAGGCTATTCTAAATAAAAGCGATAACAACTAATTTCTGCTATACTACTACATTCGTGGCATACTAAATTTATTCCTATAATTCTGATCTGACACCAAAAAGGGGAAAAATTACCAAATATACCTTGTTTTGTATCGAAAATACCTATATTGCCTGTGCATAAAAAAAATATTTTTCTTTGTTCAACTCTTAAATCATGCATAGACTACTTTGTTGTGTCATGAATGCATTTTCACAGCTGAACTGAATCAATCGTCTGTTAATGGAATCTGGCTTATTTTTTCAATTAAGAGAATCTGACATTTCTTCAATTACGATTGTGAATTAAATTTTTGTTATTTTCACAAAAAAAATTAATTGATTCAATCATTTTTTTAATTGAATCTTATAAATTTTATATATAAAACGGAGTAAACGGAGAAATAACAGCTAACGAAAATAGTTTTTCCTTTTTTCACTCGTTTAGTTCTCTTATCATTCATTGAAAACATCTGATTTTGTAGAGGGAAACAGCTGTTTTCATTGAATTGGGGAACGAATGGAGTGACAAAAAGAAGCGGAAACTATTTTAGACCCAACAGCACTGATGATTGTCGTTTTTTAAAATAGTCTAGCCGCTCAAAATGTTGATACATACTCTCGATATACAGGAAACTCACCTAAAAACAGTCTTTCCACTACATTTTTAAAATTTTTAGACGCTATTCAAAATTTACTTTTGATCAAATTTGCAATTTAATGGCATAACAGCGTCTTAAGCATCATTACAACATAATGTAGATAAATGTCTTTTTGCATGCAAGGAGTGATCATGAACCCAAACATAAACCTCAAATTCGTGTTCCAGGACTTTTACATATGTTAACCACGTTGCATCGAAATCGAGGGTACGCCCTATGTAGTGCGCTTTTCGCAAAAAATTTAACATAAGTTTGGTTAGGTTGAAAAGAGGGTGCGGATATTAAACCGCCCCATGCCACCTAAGCCAGAATTCGGCTTGTTGTGCGCTCTAAATATTAAAAAAGATACATCCAAAATGAAAATCTAAGTTCGCAATTCGGTGCTACTTACAAAATCCTTAATTGTTTTCTATGCCACGCCCCTAAGTTGGTTCATGTCTGGTATTGTTTTCCCACCTAAGTACTGGTGTCTTTTAGCCGTGAAAGCCGGGCAATGAAAAGTAAATGCTCCAACGTCTCATCATTTTCCTCACATGCCCTACATGCTATCACTTACCGCACCGATTTTGCATAAGTGAGCTCGTAGTCCTATGTGTCCAGTTAAGATACCAAAAGCTGTACTGACCTTCTTCTTACTTCCTTTCAGTAATAGCCTCGTTCTCTCACGATCCGGATAACCCCATAGGATTTCGGCCGTACTACCGGCTGCTTCGGTGTTCC
This sequence comes from Stomoxys calcitrans, assembly GCF_963082655.1. NCBI lineage: Eukaryota > Metazoa > Arthropoda > Insecta > Diptera > Muscidae > Stomoxys > Stomoxys calcitrans. The sequence continues at coordinate 158,452,018 of NC_081553.1, read as the reverse complement.
ACAGTGTTCGATCGTCGCCCACGCCCTTATCTCGGACTGCGTCGACCCGAAAGGCTTCGGGTTAACCAAGTTTATTGGCAGCAGTCCTCTGGTCTTTACCGCCAAATCGCCTGCCCATTCATTCCCCTTTACTCCGTTATGGCCCGGCAACCAAACGATGCGGATCGATCATCCTCAGAGAAGGCGTTAATTTCCTCGCACTGCAAGACTGTTCGTGACCTTACCGTAGTGGTTGATATTGTCCTTATGGCCATTTTACTGTCAGTAAAGATATTCACACTCGACGTCCTCGCGTTAGCACCACACAATATCAGGCATTGCTTGATCGCCCGGACCTCCGCCGGCAGGACCGTATTATGGCCAGACAGCCTAAAACAGATCTCAGTCCTTGGGTTCTCAATGTTTCCAATAAAGTTTCCTGTCCAAGATCACTCCCAAGTATTTGACTTTGTCAGATATCGAAATCGTCTCATTGAATGAACGTGGTGTGTCGAATTGGCCCACCTTAGACTTCCTCGTGAACAGACATATTTCAGTTTTCTCTGGGTTAACATTGAGACCCCTGGGTCTAGCCCTGTCATATTCCATATGCAAGACCCTTTCGGCCATTTTGCATAGCTGGTTTGGATTCTTACCCCTTAGAAGTATTATAACATCGTCTGCGTAGTAGAAGGGTTCAAATGCCTCCCAGTCATCATCCGTAATAGGTTATTTTTGGTGGTCACCCATAGGAGTGTCGATAAAATGACCCCTGTGGCGTGCTCCCTTAAATTTATATCATGGGACCCACATGTTCCTTAGCATATGGTTTACCCAGTCTCTAAGAACCCGTCTACTTGGTACTGGTCTAAGGTTTGGATCAGTGTGTCGGTCCGCACATTGTTAAACGCCCCTCGATGTCACTGCAAACAGCCAATGTGTTCGTCGTGCAGGGCAGTCTCCACCGACCTTCCCTTGACATAGGCATGCTGTTTGTATTTGAGCAGTTCGTTGGATGTCCTACTCTTTATCATGGTATCCACAATACGTTCCATGGTTTTGAGTAGAAAGGACGTAAGGATTATAAGTCTGTAGGCCTTTGGTGTCACATCACTTTCCTTGCCGGGCTTGCCTCCTGCCAGGCTTTCGGAGAATATGCAAGTCTTAGGCACGCTGTGAAAAAAGTGGTCTGATTGGGTGCCAGATAGTCTGTCTCCTTCTGTAGTAACGCCGAAAATATTCCGTCAGGTCCGGGTGACTTAAATGGTTTGAAGCTCCTCAAGGCTTCCTTGACCTCATTATTCTAAGATTCCGTTGTCTCCGTGAGTCCCGTCGTATCCTGTGGAAAATGGGTTTTTATTAAAAGCCTCAACATGTCCTCCGTCGTCTCTGCTCTCACTCCCATGTCGTCTACTAATGTTTCAGTGTGGACATGGGTTTTTGAGAGAAACCTTTTCATCTTCGTGGCGTCATTAATGCTATCGACGAGTCCGCAGGAGTCATGTTTTGCTGCTCTGGTAATCTTGTTGGAATCCCTAAGCCGTGTGTAGTACACATCCCAGTAAACTTCGGTTTTTTAAGCGTTAGATAACCATCACCTCGGGTATATATGTAAAACATCTTTCGTCATAGTCTGGTGAAAAGTGCTTAATTTTTGCCCCCAAAGCAGCTTTTTCGAAATATGGTCCGATTTGAACCAAATTCGACACGGATATTGAATGGTCTAATAAGAACAAGTCATTGTTCAATTTTGTAGAACAAAATATTGGTCTTTTTGGTAGTCATATCCAAATATAGACCGATCCGAATCATATACGACGAGGAAGTTTTGTTATTTCGTTTCACAAGAAATCGTAATAGGTAAATTTTTTTGAAAGAAAAATTTAAGTCACTCAAGTATAGCTGCGATAGAGGTATCGATTAGGCGGTTGATGATCTGCGTCTGTTTCCAGTGGAGCGTCAGATCTAGAGCCCGGGAGTAGGCTTAGAATGGACAGTGGTGGCATGGACAGTGGTGGCAGCATGTTGTCTGCTACTGAAACCTCGACTGGTGGAGCGGCTGCTCCAGGCTCCACTAGCCGACATACGACTGGTCAACAGAGGCTTTTGACGAAGATACCTGGTTCGTGTCTTAAGGACAAGGCCGAACCAACTCTTTCTTCGTATGCCTATAATTTTCCTAGGCCATCGCCCTTTCCCGGTGAACCAACACGCTCTTTAAAAGGTTGAAACTATAGAAGACGCATCGCTCTCAGGTTTATTGAGAGGCTTGGTGCGAATAACCCTAAGACTCTCACTAATAGGGAGAGAGATTCCCTAAATTGGGCTCAGGAATTCGCTGCACAGGGTACCCAAAAGACTACAAGTCTACATTCAGATTCGGAGGGTAGTCTAAATGTTTTTCATCTTCCGTCGCTAAGCACTGAAGATTTAGTTGTAGCCAGCCTTGAAATAAACATGTTTCTTTACTGACTGGCTTCCCTATATATGGCGCACGATTCAGAGATGTCGCCTTCAAACTTTAAGTGATGCTAATTCACATCACCAGATATGGGGAAGTTCGGATGTCAACGAAATGGGTGAGCTGCTTATCGAATATATTATAAGTTGCAATCTGGCGATTTGTAATAAAGGGGATAAACAAACCTTTATTACCAGGAACAGGCAGGAGATACTAGATAATACTTTGTATCGGAAGATATAAGAGGAAGAATTTGCGACTGGGAAGTGTTGGATGACCACAGCTTCTCTGACCGTTGTTATGTTAGTTTCAGCCTTAGGGAGAATACTGCAGAAGTGGTCTTTGGCTAAACAGAAAACGTCTATCACTTCTAGACCAGAAAAGGAAGTGGAAAGTACGGAGGATATAGACATAGTGGTCAAGCGGATCACGAAGCCTTGAATGACTCGCTTGTGTCAGCATTGTGTCATCAACTCTACCGTAAGAAAGTTTATTAATAACTTACTTACTAAAGGATGCGTTACGGCAGCCTTGGAATATGTGGATCTAAAAAGATGGCTCAGCAGAGAACCACCTCAAGGAGGTGTACTGTCTCCTCTACTTTGGAATACAGCCAATAACAATATATTATTGTCTCTGGAAGTAAAAGGCGTAAAAGTGGTAGCGTATGCTAATGACGTGGCAAATGCGGTTAGGGTCAAGTTTTCTTGCACTCTAAGATATATACTCAGGAAGCTTTACGTGCAACAGCCAAGTGGGCTACTGAAAGTGGTCTGGGTATAAATCCGTGCAAAATAGAAGTAGTTCTTTTCAGCAGGAGATACAAGTTTCCTGCAGTGGAACCTGTCTCCGTGGGTGGAGAGAATGTTTCATTTACAGAAAGCGCAAAATACCTGGGTGTTTTGCTGGACAGGAAATTGAACTTCTAATTCAATATTTTGGAAAGGGCAAGAAAGGCCACTCTTGCGCTATACATTTGCAAGAAAGCCATTGGTAAAAGTTGGGGGTTTAGACCGCGTGTCATGCATTAGGTATATACTGCAGTTGTCAGACCTATAATGCTATATGGTGTTGTAGTCTGACGCTTCAAAAGTCCACCTACTGCTCAATACTTAACCGCATCACAGCCGCACTGAGGACGACACCATCTGATGCACTGAATTTAATGCTTCATCTTATTCCTTTGAACGTTGTGGCCACCCAAATTGCAGCGACCACTGCCGTGAGGTTATGGGAGCTTTCTCATTGGTCATGTGGCGGCTAAGGACACTGTGTTATCCTTGATACAATATCCGATGTTCCAGGCAGTGTGGATTACATTAAACTGTTCATATCGAAAAGGTTACCCGCCCACTGCAGTGTCTATCAAGCGGAGATCCTTGCAATTAAGGAAGTGATGGAATGGCTAAGATATAATGTCATTACGACGATTGGCATAAATATCTTCTTAGACAGCCAGTCAGCCATTAAATATCTGAAGAACGTATTTCTGAACACCAAAATCGTCCTCGACTGTCGCAGATCTCTTAACGAGGGAATCTGGAATCTGTGGGTATGCCTCTAGCGACATGTACGCTAAGTTTTCAGGGGATGTGAATATTCGCAAGTTGTTGGGCTTTTTAAGGCGATTTGGATGGTTCAACGGTAGGAACTAGAAGACATCTTCCTTCTTCTGTTCGTGTGGTATCACAATGGCCGAAAACGTCTAAGTGAGTCTGATAGCAGACTGCCACTTAAACCTAATCTAACCTTAGGTAAGGTTAATTAGGTAAAAGGGGAAAAAAATAAAAAGAAATGTGGAAAATTTTGAAATTTTGTAAAAAAAAAATTGGCTATATTGGCTTTAAGATAGCGGAGTGGTTTGATATATAAATGAGCCAATTTTTCATTTAAACCGTTCTCCAATTGGAGGAGGAGGAGTTCCCCAGGGGTCCACACTTGGCACTTTACTTTTTTTGGTCTATATTAATGGCTTACCACACAATGTACAAATTTACTTGAGTAGTGGCATGGATACATTATAGTAGTTTAATAGTACTGTTGTCGGGCAGGCTTATGCCAAACTAAGACTTTGGGTTACCCAAAACCTGGTCCCTTTGTTTTTTACCCTGACAATACCTTTAATTCTTTGCATATATAAAACGTGTTATTCGGGGTTTCAACTAGTATTTCTTTATTTATAAATTCATTTTACGTCAAACGTTTAAATTGGATTGCGTATATCTAAGAGGATGTCAAGCTCAATTTAACACAATTCAAACTCAAATTTTTACGAATTATTAGAAGATCTCAGTTGGCAATTCAAACTCTTTCAGAGTATATTTGAATTTATTTCGATGATATACAATTATATTAAAAGCCTTCCATTTCGTTATGCTATAAAAAATAGTTGTTGTTTTCGCACATTTAAATTAAACTCCTTTGTGAGCAGATTTTATCGTGTAAATGTTACCAAACAATGCATGTGTTTTCCTGTACCTGGCAGCCATTTGTGTGTTGCTCAAATGATTTTTGTCATTAGACATAGCAGCATTTCGTACCGAAACTTTAAAAATTTACACTTTCCGAGTTTACCATCAGCACTTGTCCGAGCTGCTCAATACACTGACTGCTACTTGCTCAGTCAAAACACAAAAGGAAAAAGTGTTGTGTGTAAAAATGTGTCTACACCAGTGATAAGCACACAATTGCAATTATTTGCAAGCCTATGGGTCTGCTTGGGATTGTTTTCTTGTGAACGTACAAAGTAATGTGCAAAAGAGTGAGTATTTCTGCAACCAATAGTCTATACGCTCAAATACTAACCTTTTCTCCCTAGTAGAAGAGATACAAGAGAATGATTATTGGTCCGTTACACGAATAATTGTTTGCGGCTATCGAAACATTTTTAAAATTTAAGAGTTTTTGCGTTTGCAACAAAAGGAAGGTCCTTTTACCGTAGACGATGCTGTTAAAGGGCTTACAATAATCCAAGTTAATTACGTTCAATAATACTACGTTTATGGCTAACGTTTGATATGTTGAAGCGAAACGTTGCACGGTTACAATAAAAGCAAAACTTCGCGAAAAAAGTACTTTGTTTGTCGTAAAAAATTTTGATCAAAATACTACTAAAACCCAAACTGCAGATTTGATCAACCCATTGATCAAATGGAAGCACATTTTAACGGAATTTCTTTGAATAAAAAAAAAACGCTAAAGCACATTTTAACGGAATTTCTTTGAATAAAAAAAAAACGCTAAATTTTCGTGAGATATGTTTAATTATACCCTACACCACTACTGTGGTACAGAGTATTATAACTTAGTGAATTAGTTTGTAACAGCCAAAAGGAAGAGAGATAGACTCATTGATAAGTTTGCAGATCGACTCAGAATCAATTCCTGATTCGATTTAGCTATGTCCACCTGTCTATCTGTTCGTTTGTCCATGTTCATTTGTGTACAAACTACAGGTTGCAATTTTCTTCCGGTTGTCTTAAAATTTGGTGTTTTTCGGACTAGAGACGAAGCCTATTGAAATAGGAAAAAATCGCTTCAGATTTGGATATAGCTCCCATATATATGTTCGTCCGATTTGCAGTAATATTGCAATAAAATGTTCATTTGTTAACCGATTCTCTTGAAATTTGTTAGGAAGGATTTTCTCTTTACTTTAGATATAACTGGTGAATTTCATGGAAAACGGTTCAGATTTAGGTATAGCTCTCATATATACATATAGCAAATTTTGCCCATGAACATTCCACTAAGGAACAGGGGCAAACTTCTCACTTATCAATGAGTGCAGTCCGATTTAAGTTTTTCTAAGCTCAATGACAAGGGACCTCCTCTTTGGAGAGAAGTTTTACAAGGCATAATACCTCACAAATTTTGCCAGCATTAGGAGGGGAAAACCACCGCTGAAAATTTTTTCTGATGGTCTCGCCAGGATTCGAATCCAGGCGTTCAGCGTCACCATAGGATGGGGGGTATACTAATTTTGTTTGTAACTTCTCGAAATATTCTTCTGAGACCCCATAAAGTATATATATTCTTGATCGTCGCGACATTTTATGTCGATCTAGCCATGTACGTCCGTCCGTCCGTCTGGCTGTCGAAAGCACGCTAACTTCCGAAGAAGTAAAGCTAGCTGCTTGAAATTTTGCACAAATACTACTAATTTAGTGTAGGTCGGTTGGTATTGTAAATGTGCCATATCGGTCCATGTTTTGATATAGCTGCCATATAAACCGATCTAGGGTTTTGAATTCTTGAGCCTCTAGAGTGCGCAATTCTTATCCGATTAGAATAAAATTTTGCACCACGTGTTTTGTTATGATATCTAAAAACTGTGCCAAGTATGGTTCAAATCGGTCCATAACCTGATATAGCTGCTATATAAACCGATCTTGGGTCTTGACTTCTTGAGCCTCTAGAGTGCATAATTCTTATGCGATTTGAATGAATTTTTGCACGAAATATTTTGTTATGCTATCCAACAACTGTGCCAAGTTTGATTCAAATCGGTTTATAACCTGATATAGCTGTCATATAAACAGATCTGGGGACTTGACTTTTTGAGCTTCTAGAGGGCGCAATTCCTATCCGATTTGGCTGAAATTTTTTACGACGGATCCTCTCATGACCATCAACACACGTGTTTATTATGGACTGAATCGGTCTATAGCCCGATACAGCTCTCTTATAAATCGATCTCTTTATTTTACTTTTTGAGCCAAGCAATTCTTATTCGAATTGGCTGACATTTTACACAGGTCTCCAACATATAATTTAATTGTGGCCCAAACCGGACCATATCTTGATATCGCTCTAATAGCAGTGCAAATCTTTTCTTATATCCTTTTTTGCCTAAAAAGAGATGCCGGCAAAAGAACTCGACAAATGCGATCCATGGTGGAGGGTATATAAGATTCGGCCCGGCCGAACTTAGCACGCTTTTACTTGTTAATATCATTTTCGTACTCTATTGCCAAATACCTTTTAGTTGAGTCCCATATTGCCCCGTTCGGTTCACTTTTGATTTTAGGTGTCGTTTTGATGTTAGGGGAGGGTCCGACCCCCTTCCGATATTAACAAATTATATAGCTTATTATATAGCTTATATATATATATATATATATATATATATATATATATATATATATATATATATATATATATATATATATATATATATATATATATATATATATATATATATATATATATATATATATATATATATATATATATATATATTTGTGTTAATATATATTTACATCTATATTTTTTGCTTAGTTTTGTATAAATTAAATTTTTAGCAGTGGACAAATTTAAGCTTTTTTTATTTTAATTATTTTTGTATTTGGCACCAGGCATTTATAATGTGGTTTAAATACATTTAAATCTGGTACATATAGAAAATTGAATTATATAAATTCAGGTTGGCGTTCACTTGGCGAAGAGATAGATATTGGAATAACACTCTTACATTACTGTTGGATTTCGCGGGGTAACGGTGAGCGAAAATGTGTCCACAGGTAGGGCAATGCATGCAGGATATGTTTTTATTTGCGAAACGTCATTGGAAGATACATTGAAAGTATTCATTATATTTGCGATTATGATGAAGCAGAACCCTTTAACCAAACTTTGGCCAATGCATGTACGTTTGCCAACACTAAATGGCAAAAAGTGCGGTATCGATGTTCTAATACGCTCGGTTTCATTATTGGATGCATTCAAATTGGACTTAGTTCCTTCCGAAACAATAAATCTTTTTGGATCAAATTCTTCGGGATTGTTCCAGTATATTGGGTTTGTATTTAGGTCATAGTTGTTTAGGAAAACAATGGTTCCTTTTGGTACATCGTAACCTCCAATTTCTATGTCAGCTGTTGTAACGTGTGGTACTATAGGCGAAGAAGAAAATCGTAAAACTTCGTAAATTGTACTCATTGTATACGGCATTGCACTTGCATCTTTTTGAGTAATAAGCCTGGGGCAGTTATCAAGTGTGTTGTCAATTTCTGTCTGAATATTTTTTCCAATTTCAGGATTTTTCACAATGTAGGCTAATGTCAGCATTATTAAGTTGCCAATGGCCGAATGTCCTCCGATGAAGTCCTCAAGCATGTATATGACATTTTCTCTTGTTATGCCCTCATCCGCCGACAAGCTTTTGAGGATAGCTTCTGCAAAATCATTATCTGTTACAGACGATTTGATGTTATTTTCCTTTTTTAAAATAATTCTCTTTAAGATAAATGTTCTGATTTCCTCAGACCATTTGATAATTTTTTTCAAGTGGTTGTAGTAAAGTGGGCCCAGCCAAGGCAAGAAGTCAATTATGTAACCCTGATTAATTTCCCAAAATATTTCATCAAAACAGTGAACAATATTTTGAAACTCGATGTCATTATAGTCAAATCTTGTAGAACACATGTAGCTACTGAACATATTAGCACATGCTCGTTGAATTAATGGCTTTAAAATAATTGGCTCATTATTTTCACCAACCAAACGATGCATTTGAAAAAGAAGTTCGTGGACCTCAAACCTGCCAACGTCAGTTATGCTTTTGAGAAAATGGCTTCCATTGCGCGGTGAGCAATATTTTCTGGCCAAATTTCTTCGTTTTTGTTGAAGTTGCGACCAATCGCACAGAGCTAAAGCTGAAAATAAAAATGTAACATATTTTTATTTAGTCTTCTTGTTTTTACAATGAATGCAGTCAAAACGTCACAAAATGCAGTCATATAACTTGATATGAGCCGATGTGTTTATATTTAGTTATATATCGGCGGATTCTCGTTGTCCTTTAGGAAAACATGCGGATTTTGACATGCAAGCGAAATAAAATTGTCAATTTTGAAAATTTATTTGGAAATATTTATTATTATTTATTATTTTATTAAATTACTACGGTTAAGCTAATGCACTTGATCATACACTGAAAAAAAGTCGGGCCAAAAGTTAAGATTTTTCCTTATTGGAAGGGTTTTAGCGATGAAAACGAGCCAAAGAACCAAAACTTTAAAATAAGACGCCATCTTTAAATGTAATTTCCAATTTACTAACGGACATGACCATCCGTTTAATTTAATTTTGATCGCTGATTGACACTTATTTTACCTCATAGATGACTGTCTAATTAAAATTTTTATTTTAAATTCTTTTTTAAATTTAACATCTTAACCAAAAAAATTAAACATTCAAAGACGCTCCTATTTGTAAGGCTTTTTGCGTCTTTAACAACGGTTCACTGTTGTCTTGTCCTAAGGTAAATTTCCTAACTTTCATCAATATTTTGACCTTCATTATAGATTTTTGTTTTTAATAACAAGACCCAAAGTTAAGGATATATTTAGACCAATCACGACAATATGGGACTCAAATGAAAGGTATTTAGAATAAGAATACGTATCTTATATCCAATTGTCGGACCAAGTGCTAGGGGGACCACCCCAAGCCCCAAAAAAACCCTAAATCGGACATATTTACCTACCATGGCAATATGGGACTCAAATGAAAGGCATTTGCGAGTAGAATACGAATCTGATATCCAAATGTGGGACCACGTTTCTGGGGTCCACCCTTTCCCAAAACACCCCCCCAAAAAGGACTTATTTACTGACCATGGGAGTATGGGGCTTAAATAAAAGGTATTTGAATATAGAATACGAATCTGATATCCAAATATGGGACCAAGTGTTTGGGGGGCTGCCTCTCTCCAAAAACATCCCACAAAGGGGACAAATTTACGACCATAGCAAAATGGGCTCAAATGAAAGGTGTTTGGAAGTAAAGCACGAATTTAATATCAATATTCGGGAAAAGTGTCTACGAGGCCACGCCACCCCCACAAAACCACCCAAATAGTAAGTATTTTCTTACTATTGCAATATGGGGCTCATATAAGAGCGGTTTTAAAGTGGAACACGAATCCGATATATATTTTCAAGGCCAACTCACTGAGTGGCCGCCCATCCCACAAAACACCCCAAGCCGGTCATGTTTGCCGACTATGGAAATATGGGGCTCAAATTAAAGGTATGTGGGAGTAGACCACGTATCTGATATCAACATTAGGGGCCAACTGTCTAGCGGACGTCCCACCACCATAATTACCCCAAAATAGGACGTATTTGCTCACCAAGACAATTTGGGTCTTAAAGAGAGGGGAACTTAATATTCATAGTTTTAAGGGCTAATACCCCAAACCGGACATATTTGCTGACGTTTGCAATAGGGAGTTTAAATGAGATTAGAAGACGAATTTGATATCCAATTTTAAGGCCAATGGCAATATGGGCTTCAAATAAATCATATATAGATATATGAGAATAGAGCACGTTGCTCGGGCTTAGTGTTTGGGGGACCAACCGAATTCCCAAAACACCCCTAAATCGGGCATATTCACCGACCATTTCAATGTGGAGCTTCAATGAAAGGTATTGGGGGGTAAAGCAAGAATTGGCAACCATTTTCTGGGTACATCTTACTCCCAAACTCAAATTCGTAGATCAATAAAGATCATATGGGATTTAGATAAAGACACTTATATTTTTAAACTGTTAGTCCAGCGATATAATATTTTCGTAGCATGGTATTTCACTAAAAGCTCTTTAATTGTCAAAAATAAATATTCCAAGAAAAATTTTGTTCCATATAAAGTAAAAGAAGGCGCAGCGGAGCGGGCCTGGGTCAGCTAGTTCTTAATATAAAAGAAAATATTTTGAACCAAAAGAATGTTCCCTTAAAATGTTGGAAAATGTATCATCTTTAAATTAAGTTTGCTAATCTTTGGCTCGAATCTTTATAATTAGGACCAAAATTGTTTCAGTGTAGTGTAAGTCTAACACTGCATTCTCATTCATCCAAGTCCGTCCGTCTGTCGTTCTGGCTATCATTGATCCGCTTCACGATCACATCAATGCCCTCCTCAGTTTTCACTTGCTTCTCAGGTCTACTAGGGATATCACTGTAGAGTATGTGCTGAATTTTCCTTCCACCTTCCTTCTTATTAGGGAAGGAACCACTTCTCGTGTGTTTTCATCATGGCTGAAGCTAATGTAACGATGAAGGGAAAGCTGTTGTTATCCAAGACTTCCCAGTTACATATTCATATTCTTCGACACAAAAGTAACATCTATTACATCCTAAAGTATATTGCTGGAAATGGAACAGGCAGGATAAATATTTAGGAACTTCGGCTGCGTAAAGGATGGCTCTTTTACTCAGAAATTAAAAATTCTTTTAGGATTCGCTTACAAAGTACTTCTCTTGTGCCTGTTCCATTTGGCGTTTGATAAAAACGGAAAGTTTTAAAATTTGCTTTAAGTAGAAAAATAATTTAAAAGGCATTCAGTTCGTTCGGACCGAACTTTGGATCCCAACCACCTCGGATATATCCAAATATCTATACATTTTGTTGAAATCTGGTTAAAAATTCTCAATTCTGAACCTATAGCAGCTATATTCCTGTTTCGAATTTCAGCAAAATAAATAAGTTTTATATGTGTACAAAACTGGCGAGACCATCAGAAAAAAATTTTCAGCGGTGGGTTTCCCCTCCTAATGCTGGCAACATTTGTGAGGTACTATGCCATGTAAAACCCCCTTATCATTGAGCTAAACTTTAATCGATCTGCACTCATTGATATACGAGAAGTTTGCTCCTGTTCCTGGAAGTTTGCTCCTGCTCCTGGAATGCTCATGGGCAAATTTGCAATTTGCAATATCAGTGGGACACATACCAATAATAGAATAGAACAGTACCCAGCATCTCACATTCCGACGATGCTCAAGTGGAACAATAAAGATGGATACCATAGCGTCCCCTGCTACAGCCAGCAAGTCCAGGGGGTGTCTCATCCATAAATCGCCTCTTGTCTTCAACCTCAAATCGTTGTAGCTGGAGATTTCAATGTCCACAATTCCTCCTGGCTTTCCCATTCGAGACATACGACTCCGGTGATCGAATACGCTAAACTCTTCGCTGGGTAGAATGATCTGGTGCAAGTCGTGAATGAACCGACACACATTTCGTGTATCCAAGGGCAGCAAAATAATATTCTTGACCTTTTTCAAACTTCACACCCTGAGAAGCATGAAATTAGTGTCCTTGCATTTCTTGGCAATTTCGATCACTGCATTCTTTCCGCTTCTTTTTCGTATTCCGATCTTCACGCTGCTTCCTCCGCAATCGGCGTTCGAATAAGAATGCTAGTACTTGATAAGGCTGAAATGTTTGCTGGGAACTTCTCCCTGCCGGAAAGCAATCAACCACTCCCAGCGATTGAAAACGTATCGAGTTTGATGCCTCGGGTTTTTTTTTTGACCACGTGGAGTCAAAAGGGTTCTTGCCGATCTCGATGTTAATAAATCCTCGGGCCCGGATGGTATATCAGCACTTGTTCTACGTATTCTTCCTTGCTTATCGATCGGGAGTCTTCCCAGCGTGTTGAAAATTTGCGAACATTCAGCCGACACCCAAGAAAGGTGAAGCGATTAATTCTACCAGTTACCGACCAATCACGATAAGCTCAGAGCTTTCCAAGGTAAAGGAGAGTATGGTTAACCATCATCTTGTGATGTATCTAGAGTCCAATGGCCTTCTTAGTGACCGACAATATGGCTTCCGCAGAAATCGCTCTATGGGACCCCTGATGGCGTTTCTGTCTGAAAGTTGGGATCACTCTATACACCAGTTAGTGAGAGTTAGGTCGAGGCACTAGATAGAGTCTAGAATGGTGCACTTCTATCAAAGCTTGTGGCTTTTGATGTCGGTGTTTATTTCGCTCGATTTACATCGAGCTTTGTTGAGGGTCGCATTATACGAGTTATTGTAGATGGTTTTCTTCCGATAAATACGAGACTCTGCCCTTTCTCCCTCTCTTTTCCTTATTTTCATTGACGATCTATTGAGTCAGACTTCGAACCCTACCTAATCATTTGCGGATGACAGCAATCACTGTCATTCATATATATTCAATCATACTTACATGACTATTAGATTGCCCAAAGCTATAAAGTAGAGATACACTTGCCATTAATTTTTTCATTTCATTCTATGAAGCGAAATAATCGGTTAATGACAACATGTGCCTAAAGTTGAATATAGTACTTGTTAACGGATCCTTATGGGTATTTTATATGTTCGAAACAATGCGAATATGGTTTATACCCTGCATCACTACTGTGGTAGTGATGTAGTGTGCTGATCGATTCAGAATCACTGTTTTATATCATGTAGCCGTTTCCGTCTTTCCGTGTAGCCGACGGAATCTTTTTGGATTTTTGGGGCATACAGAAAAACAATAACGTCTAGAAAAAATTTTGCCGTTGTTGTTTTCAAAATAATTAGTTAGCCGATTTACCATTTTAATATTTTCCGGAAATACCAGATATAAGTCCTTCAAATCAATTTTTTTTGCTTAATGTGTTTGCTCTTTTGCAGTATTTGGAAGCGGCTACAACAATACCTAAGCTGTAAGTAATTCGAAGACCGCTGATTTCATTAGATACCAACTTTTAAAGACCTGCTTTAAGGTTTAAGCTGTTTGTTGTAGTTTCACCAGTTAGTGGTTCTTGGCTTAAAGAAGTTTTAATAATAACTTTAACTTTACATCTATGCCACTTCCATAGATTGTAAAAATATTCGATAATTCGAAGAGACTTTAGCGGTAGACAATACTACAATACTTACAATTACTTCTATTGCCACCAAAAAGCACATTAAATCGAATAAAGTCCGGTCGACCGCCAACATGTTTTCCGTTAGAATTCAATACTTCACTTATCAGTTGCATACTGCTCACAACTACGCAGCGCCTCATACCAAGACTCAAATTGTACAAGCCACCAAATTTTTTTGCCATTTCCGAAAAGCCTTTGTATGGAGAATCGTAACTGGCAATGTGAATAAGATTTCCCAGTATCGGCCAAGGAGATGGACCTGAAGCACATTTACGCTTTGTCTTATATTTGTAAACATCAAAAAAGTTCATGTCTTGTATTGCAGTTAGAACATTTCTGATATATGTAAGGACCAAAATTTCGACTTCAACTATAAGTTGCCTCACACATCCACTTACAATCGCCAAATAGCCATATAACCAGTATAAGGACACTGATGTTGGTGATAACAAATTTAAATGGCACATTTTGTTGATATCTGAAATATCTTTTGAGTCTCTCTAGCGACTAGCCAACATATATATTTACGCACCAATTCCTACGGCAACTAAAGCCAGCTCGTCAGCATTTATTATTCTCACACTAAATACCGATTCGTTTTTGTGCTTACCGCAGCATTTGGAATCAGTTTTCATTTGGATATACATTAGGTCAGTTCGAATCTTCCGTGAGTTAAAAAATATGACAAGTAAATCAATACCTTTGGCAAAATGTTTAGACTATGTATTTTGGGCACAAAAAAAATTAGTTGGACAAAGACATTCGCATTGTTAATAAAAGATTCTGCAATCATCAAGTGTGGATGATTTTGTGAACATGCGTTGTTGTTTCATGCACCGACCTTTTTTGCATGTCATTCCTACAAAATGTGTTTGAATACAAACACTCCCTGCAGGAAGTTGGGGTAAATTCACCACTATTAACATAAATTACCGATCATTTCACCAGTCATTTTAGTCCATTGTGTGGCTGCTTTGAGGCATTTTTCTTTTCGCAGAATAAACCGGTGAAAACACCGGTATAAATGTCTCTATGTTGGGGACAGTTAGTTATTTCATTAGTACGTATTCCTTGTTTTTGGTGCTTTTCTTATTGTACACGCATCGTATTATACAATAAAACTACCACGTTGCAATCCAAAATA
Organism: Stomoxys calcitrans; assembly: GCF_963082655.1. Taxonomy (NCBI): domain Eukaryota; kingdom Metazoa; phylum Arthropoda; class Insecta; order Diptera; family Muscidae; genus Stomoxys; species Stomoxys calcitrans. The sequence goes on along the minus strand of NC_081553.1, from coordinate 158,436,752 downwards.
AAACAACAACTTCAGCCGTATTTCTACCGTACTTGGCGTAGTTGTTGGAAGTCGTAACAGAACAATATGTGCAAAATTTAGCCAAATCGAACAAGAATTGGGGTTTCCAGGGGCTCAAGTAGTCAAATCAGGAGATCGGTTTGTATGGGAGCTATATCCAAATCTGAGCCGATATGATCCATTTGCAATTCCCAACGACCTACGTCAATAGTTAGTATCTGTGTAAAATTTCAAGCGGCTAGCTTTACGCGTTCGACCGCTATCGTGATTTCGACAATCGTACGGACGCACATGGGTAGATCGACTCGGAGTATCAAGACGATCAAGAATATATATACTTTATGGGGTCTTAGATCAATATTTCGAAGTACTACAAACGGAATGACTAGATGGGACTAGTATACCCCCATCCTATGGTGGTGGGTATAAAAACTGGTAAATTGTGATTTATAAATGGTAATTTTTTAGGAGCCATAGGAAAGTTTTCCAAAAAAAAAAAAACAAAAACACATAAAATTCAGAAAAATGCATGAAATCTTTATTTAAATCAATAGTTCCATATATTTTAATGTTTGAAGATAATTTCATGCATACGTTGACCGTGACTGCGCCTCAAATGGTCCATCCACTTAGCCCAATTTTGGCATACTCTTCAGGCCGGTATCTCACAAATGAATGCTTCAATGTTGTCTTCCAATAGGTCAACATAGTCCCACAAAAAATAGTCTTAAGGGGTTAAATATGAATGTGAAATAAGATATTCACCGAACTTGCCTCTCAATAAGTTCATTGTTACTCGTGCTGTGTGACATGTGGCACCGTCTTGTTGAAACCACATGTCATGCAAGTCAAGCTCTTTCATTTTGGGCAAAAAACCAAACTGAAGATGTTTGACAGTGAAACAAAACACGAAACGTGTGTGAGCTGTTTAAACCAGTGTAGCCAAAAAGATAATAGCTAAAAATCACCCTTTAGTAAATGTAGCAAAATTAGGAAGATAAATGAACTAGGAATGATGCAGGAGGCAGGAACTTCACAGGAAGAGCAGAAAAAATCGTGACTGGAATTACTACGGTAGAATAGCATGCAGCCCAAAGGAGGAAAGAGACAAACCCCAAAGATGCGCTAGAACAATTTTGATTCAGAAAGGAACAGGAATTATCAGGAATCAGGTATTAAAAATCAGGAAATTGAAAGTCCGATCAAACTGGAGCAAAAACATCGCGAGAGATGACATTTGTAGAATATGGTGACAGTAGAAGAACTGTAATGCAGAAGGTACCTATGTCTCTTCCCGAACATTTTTTATACATAAATTTAAGACTTGCATAAACTTTTCCTCCATTTCTTGATTTTTTCTAATGTTAACACCACTCGGTCTTGTGTGCATATTGGAGGGTTGTGCGTCTCCCCTTTTTGCACTTGAGCACAAATTTATCAAAAACCAGCAAGGAAGGGCAGTGCCCACTGTATAATACCCTACACCTTCCCTAAAAGTACAATGTGGGAGCTATATCCAATTCTGGTCCAATTTTGATGGACATCGGAGGATGTTTTCAGACGGGTTATTAAACAATCCGTATTAAATTTCGAGCAAATATGTTAAAACGGTTGACAAATGACAACATTATTGCAAATTACCCAAAATCTGACTCCCAAACCGGACATATTTGCTGACTTTTGCATTAAATAAATGAGATTAGAAAACAAATTTGATATCCAATTTTGAGGCCAATGGAATATGGTTATGTGAGAATAGTGTTTGGGGGACCACCCCAATCTCCAAAACACCCCTGAATCGGGTATATTTACTGACCATGTCAATGTGGAGCTTAAATGAAAGGTATTGGGAGTAGGCAAGAATTGATACCCACTTTCGGGACCAATTTTCTTGGGGTCTACCCCTTTTCCAAAAATACCCCACAAACAGCAATTTTCTACTGACCATCCCAATATGGAGCTCAAATAAAGGTATTTGGGAGAAGAATACGAATTTGATATCCTAATGTAGGACCATGTATTTAGGGCATCACCCCTTTCCCAAAACACCCCCAAAGGTTAAAAATTTTTCGACCATGCCAAAATGTGGTCCAAATAAAAGGAATTTGAGATAAGAAAACAAATTTGATAACCAATTTTGGGGCCATGTGTTTGGGGGACGCCTCATCAAGTCCCCTAAACCAATGGTAATACGGGGTTTAAATAAATGGTATTTGAAAGAAGAGCACGATGCTGATATTTTTTCAGGGCCAAGTGCCTGGGGGACCACCTGACCCCCGAAGACACCCCCAAATCAGATACAATGAGAATATCGGGATGAAATAAAGTATTTTAAGAATGGAGTAGCCTTACATCCAAATTTAAATTCGTAGACCAATAAAGATCATATGGGATTCAGATAAAGACATTTATATTGTTCAACTGTTAGTCAAGCGATATGCTATTTGCTTAGCATTGTATTTCACTATAAGCTCTCTAATTGTCGAAAATAAATATTCAAAGGAAATTATGGGTATAAAAACTGGTAAATTGTGATTTATAAATGGTAATTTTTTTAGGAGCCATAGGAAAGTTTTCCAAAAAAAAAAAACAAAAACACATAAAATTCAGAAAAATGCATGAAATCTTTATTTAAATCAATAGTTCCATATATTTTAATGTTTGAAGATAATTTCATGCATACGTTGACCGTGACTGCGCCTCAAATGGTCCATCCACTTAGCCCAATTTTGGCATACTCTTCAGGCCGGTATCTCACAAATGAATGCTTCAATGTTGTCTTCCAATAGGTCAACATAGTCCCACAAAAAATAGTCTTAAGGGGTTAAATATGAATGTGAAATAAGATATTCACCGAACTTGCCTCTCAATAAGTTCATTGTTACTCGTGATGTGTGACATGTGGCACCGTCTTGTTGAAACCACATGTCATGCAAGTCAAGCTCTTTCATTTTGGGCAAAAAACCAAACTGAAGATGTTTGACAGTGAAACAAAACACGAAACGTGTGTGAGCTGTTTAAACCAGTGTAGCCAAAAAGATAATAGCTAAAAATCACCCTTTAGTAAATGTAGCAAAATTAGGAAGATAAATGAACTAGGAATGATGCAGGAGGCAGGAATTTCACAGGAAGAGCAGAAAAAATCGTGACTGGAACTACTACGGTAGAATAGCATGCAGCCCAAAGGAGGAAAGAGACAAACCCCAAAGATGCGCTAGAACAATTTTGATTCAGAATTCAGGGTATCTAGGGGGGCCGCCCCACGCTAAAACCTACCAAACATATATTTAGATAAATCACGACAATATGACACTCAAGTGAAAGATGTTTAGGATAAGAAAACGTATCTGATATACAAATGTCGGACCAAGTGTTAGGGGGACCACCCCAACCCCCAAAACACCACTAAATCGGACATATTTACCGACCATGGCAATATGGGACTCAAATGAAAGGTATTTGCGAGTAGAATACGAATCTAATATCCAAATGTGGAACCACGTTTCTGGAGGTCCACCTCTTCCCCAAAACACCCCCCAAACTGGACTTATTCACTGACCATAGGAATATGGGGCTTAAATGAAAGGCATTAAAGTATAGAATTCGAATCTAATATCCAAATATGGGACCAAGTGTTTGGGGGCCCGGCTCTCCACAAAAACATCCCCCAATGGGACAAATTTACGACCATAGCAATATGGGGCTCAAATGAAAGGTCTTTGGGAGTAAAGCACGAATCTAATATTAATATTCGGAAAAGTGTCTATGGGGCCACCCCACACCCACAACACCACCCAAATAGGAAGTATTTGGTGACTATTGCAATATGAGGCTCAAATAAGAGGTTTTTTAGAGTAGAACACGAATCCGATATATATTTCAAGGCCAGCTCACTGAGTGGCCGCCCATCCCCTAAAACCCCCCCCGAAACCGGTCATGTTAGCCGACTATGGAAATATGGGGCTCAAATTAAAGGTATGTGGGAGTAGATCACGTATCTGATATCAACATTAGGGACCAACTGTTTAGGGAACGTCCCACCACCATAACAACCCCCAAATAGGACGTATTTGCTCACCAAGACAATTTGGCTCTGAAAGATAGTGGAACTAAATATTTATAGTTTTTAGGGCCAATACCCCAAACCGGACATATTTGCTGACTTTTGCATTAAATAAATGAGATTAGAAAACAAATTTGATATCCAATTTTGAGGCCAATGGGACATGGTTATGTGAGAATAGTGTTTGGGGGACCACCCCAATCTCCAAAACACCCCTGAATCGGGCATATTTACTGACCATGTCAATGTGGAGCTTAAATGAAAGGTATTGGGGGGTAGAGCAAGAATTGATACCCACTTTCGGGACCAATTTTCTTGGGGTCTACCCCTTTTCCAAAAATACCCCACAAACAGCAATTTTCTACTGACCATCGCAATATGGAGCTCAAATAAAGGTATTTGGGAGAAGAATACGAATTTGATATCCAAATGTAGGACCATGTATTTAGGGCATCACCCCTTTCCCAAAACACCCCCAAAGGTTAAAAATTTTTCGACCATGCCAAAATGTGGTCCAAATAAAAGGCATTTGAGATAAGAAAACAAATTTGATAACCAATTTTGGGGGACGCCTCATCATGTAAAGTCCCCTAAACCAATGGTAATATGGGGTTTAAATAAATGGTATTTGAAAGAAGAGCACGATGCTGATATTTTTTCAGGGCCAAGTGCCTGGGGGACCACCTGACCCCCGAAGACACCCCCAAATCAGATACAATGAGAATATCGGGATGAAATAAAGTATTTTAAGAATGGAGTTACCTTACATCCAAATTTAAATTCGTAGACCAATAAAGATCATATGGGATTCAGATAAAGACATTTATATTGTTCAACTGTTAGGCAAGCGATATGCTATTTGCTTAGCATTGTATTTCACTATAAGCTCTCTAATTGTCGAAAATAAATATTCAAAGGAAAATTTTGTTCCATATAAAGTAAAAGAAGGCACAGCGGAGAGGGCCCGGGTCAGCTAGTAATATATATTGTAAGTATATTGCCACTTTTTATCATATATTGGGTTGCCCAAAAAGTAATTGCGGATTTTTCATATGGTCGGCGTTGACAAATTTTTTCACAGCTTGTGACTCTGTAATTGCATTCTTTCTTCTGTCAGTTATCAGCTGTTACTTTTAACTTGATTAAAGTTCATTCTAAGTTTTATTAAAAATGCATTTACTTTCTATTAAAAAATCCGCAATTACTTTTTGGGCAACCCAATGCATTAACTTGAGTTTTGATAGAATGTCTAAAATTAAAATCAAACAAGTACAAAAGCGTTAATTTCGGCCGGGCCGAACTATAGATACCCACCACCTCGGGTATATAGGTAAACCACCTTTCATCAAACGGTGAAAATTGCATACCTTATGTCCCATTGCAGTTATATCGAAATATGTTCCGATTTGGACCAAAAACTTATAAGTACAAGTCATTGTTCAATTGTGTATAACAAAATATTGGTCTTTTTAGTAGCTATATGCAAAAATAAACCGATCTGAACCATATACGACAAGGATGTCGAAAAGCCTTACATAAGTCACTGTGTCAAATTTCAGTGAAATCGGATTATAAATGAGCCTTTTATGGGCCAAAACTTTAAATCGAGAGATCGGTCTATATGACAGCTATATTTAAATCTGGACAGATCTGGGCCAAATTGAGGAATGAAATCAATGGGCCTAATTCAACTTACTGTCCAAAATTTCGGCGACATCGGACAATAAATGCGCCTTTTATGGGCCCAAAACCTCAAATCGAGAGATTGGTCTCTATGGCAGCTATATCGAAATCAGCACCGATCTGGACCAATTTGAAGAACGATGTCGAAGGGCCTAACACAACTCACTGTCCCAAATTTCAGCTAAATCGGATAATAAATGTGGCTTTTATGGGCCTAAGACCCTAAATCAGCGGATCGGTCTATATGGCAGCTATATCCAAATGTGGGCCAAATTGAAGGGGGATATCGAAGGGCCTAACATAACTCACTGTCCCAAATTTCAGCAAAATCGGATAATAAATGTGGCTTTTATGGACCTAAGACCCTAAATCGGCGGATCGGTCTATATGGGGGCTATATCAAGATATAGTCCGATATAGCACATCTTCGAACTTAACCTGCTTATGGACAAAAAAAGAATGTGTGCAAAATTTCAGCTCAATATCTCTATTTTTAACGACTGTACCGTGATTTCAACAGACAGACGAACGGACATGGCTAGATCGTCTTAGATTTTAACGCTGATCAAGAATATACATATGTATATACTTTATAGGGTCGGAAATGGATATTTCGATGTGTTTCAAACGGAATGGCAAAATGAATATACCCCCATCCTTCGGTGGTGGGTATAAAAATTACACATCTTATTGAAGTAACAATAAGATAATTAAACTTATGTAAATAGAAATTAAGTTAAATGAAGCTTTTAGCTATTAGTTGTATTCATCTTTTGCCAAAAACGCTACATCGATTTTTTCTTTTCTTTGAATATATAATGTGTTTTTCAATATCTGTCAAATAATGACTGCACATTACTGTCTAAAAGGTAATCGATAGACGCCAATCATCGAAAACAAGTATCGATCCTCCACCAAGGATCGCATTTGTCGAGCTCTTGCCACGGTATCTCTTTTTAGGCAAACAAAGGATAAAAGAAAAGAATTGATATGTTATTGGAACAATATAAAGTTATGGTTCAATTCGGAACATAATTGAACTGAATATTGGAGACCATAGTAGAAGTCATTGTGTAAAATTTCAGCCAAATCTAGTAAGAATTGTTCACTTTAGGGGCTGAAGAAGTAAAAAAAGGTCGATCGGTTTATAGGGGAGCTGTATTAGGCTATAAACCGATTCATGCCATATTCGATAAGTATGTTAAAGGTCATGAGAGAAGCCGTTGTACACAATTTCAGCCAAATCGGATAATATTTGCGCCCTTTAGAGGCTCAAGAAGTCAAGATCCCATATCGGTTTATATGACAGCTATATCAGGTTGTGGACCGATTTGCACTATTCTTAGTTCAAATCGGTTGAAAGTTGTAACAAAACAAAACACCTCATGCACAATTTCAGCTAAATGGGATAATAATTACTTCCTCTAGTGGCTGATGAAGTCAAGACCCCAGATCGGTTTATATGGCAGCTATATCAGGTTATGAACCGATTTGAACCATTCTTAATACAGTTGTTGGAAGTCATAACAAAACACGTCATGCTATATTTCAGCCAAATCGGATAGGAATTGCTCCCTGTAGAGGCTCAAGAAGTCAAGACCCCAGATCGATTTATATGGCAGCTTTATCAGGTTATGGACCGATTTGAACTATTCTTAACACAGTTGTTAGAAGTCATAACAAAACACATCGTGCAACATTTCAGCCAAATCGGATAAGATATGCCCTCTAGCGGCTCAAAAAGTCAAGATCCTAGATCGGTTTATATGGCAGCTATATCAAGACGTGAACCGATATAGCCCATTTACAATTCCAACCGACCTACACTAATAAGAAGTATATGTGTTGTAAATTTCAAGCAGCTAGCTTCACTCCTTCGAAAGTTAGCGTGCTTTCGACAGACAGATGGACGGACGGACAGATGAACGGAATATATATACTTTATGGGGTCTTAGACGAATATTTCGAGGAATTACAAACAGAATGACGAAATTAGTATACCCCCATCCTATGGTGGAGGTTATAAAAATCAAAAAAAAAATTTTGATTTTTCAGCCATGCCTGTGGGTCATGTATTCATGAGAAGCTTACCATGATGTGCCATGTAAACGGGCCTTGAGGCAGGCTTTGCGGCTATGAGACTTATGACTTAAGAGTCGACTGTTCATTAATCATATGATTTTTGTTACATTTGTGTGTTCAGTGTAAGAACGGCACTGTTCTAATTTTTACATGTCAATGGTGGAAAGCACAACACCCGTTAAGCTTGATTAATTTTGATTTTGTTTGACGCTGTCGGCTACAAATCACATTTTGGTTTTTTTCTTTAATTAGATTGGAGTAATTGTGGTGTTGTATCGCTTATATACAGCATTTTAGTATCAAATTTGGCACTTTTTTTGGACGATGCCACTTGTGTTCCACCTTTTTTATTTTGATACTAAATGCCGTACTTGTTCAAAAATACAACAATGTAGCGATTATCTATTGTTTGTCGTCCAAAAAACGCATATAAATGTTAAACTTTTCGAAAAGTTTAAAAGCCAAAACACCCACATCTATTTGAGGGGAAAACAACATGCTACGGTCTGATGCCACCACTATTGAGCTTGAAAAGCTTAAAATTGTTCGTAATAGGTTCCAATTCCGAGATACGATTTTTTTTTTCAAGAAACGAAATGAAAACACGTCCTCTCCACTCAACGGTTACTATTTCAGGAACCCGACGACGGAGCCATCAACGAGTTTCTCGAGATTAGGAAGACTAGGATGGATGAAGATCCTAATGCTTAAACATCAGGCAGTACAGTGGATATGCAGAGATCCTAATATTAAAACATCATGCAGTGCAGTGACGGGAAACTCAATGCAGCTTAAAGAACAGGGGGCCATCACGCACTTCCAAGAAGCCTATCTAATGGAGGACCAATGATTGTGTCATCCAGAAACAACCTGAGCGAGACAGCTACTCAAAGATTCATATTGCTTTAATTCCGGTGTCATGGACCCGGAACAATGATTCTGGACTGAACCATATCAACTACCCATTACTCTATGCTGGTACCAGTGTTAGCCGACTGAGGACCTGCTTTATTTGTCATAAAAATTTAAATTATTTATTTTTCCCAGAGTTGTCAACGTCGGATGTATGAGTGGTGAGACAGGGAGACGGTGGAGCATACCTAGCTTCACTTTATCTGCCTTTCGACTCTCCGACACCGCCGCATACGTCGGAGCTGCAGCGGTTGGTGAGGAAAGCACAACAGACAGGAAATGAGATACTAATAGAGTGTGATGTGAACATTGATAAGCGGAGCCAAGCCCTGGCAGAATTCTTGAATACGAACAACCTAAAAACTACTAACGACCTTTCGTAATAAGTTGAAAACAAACTGGCCAAAATTCGGAAGACTACTTAGAAGAAGACTGCTATGGCGATGGGAGAATAGATTGAAGATGGGAGAGTGGTTTGAGGTTGGCAGCAGCTCATACCATCGCGGTGTTGTCGAGGCGACGATTGGAAACCAGGAAGGAAGGGAAGAGGTTTCCAATCGGATACATGGTCGAGTGCGAGGAACTGCTGCCAGCGGCACAGTCTTGGACTGACGGAACCCTTGTATTGCCATCTGGAAGATCATGTTATACGGATGGATCAAAGCTAGGGGACAGTATGGGTCTGGGAGTCTACATTGAGAACCCAGGGACTGAGATCTGTTTTAGACTGCCTGACCATAATACGGTCCTGGAGGCGGAGATCCGGGTGATCACGGAATGCGTGAGGATGTCCAGTGTGAACATCGAGAAGGAGATTAACGCTTCCTCTGAGGATGGCACAATCCGCATCGTTTGGGTGCCGGGTCATAACGGAGTAAGGGGGAATGAAAGGGCAGACGATTTGGCAGTGAAGGCCAGAGGATTCCTGTCAATAAACTTGGTTAACCCGAAGCCTTTCGGGTCGAAGCAGTCCGATTTAGGGGTGTAGTCGACGAACTCGCATCCTATGGGGTGATCCAGATCGTGAGAGGACGAGGCTATGGGAAGTAAGAAGGAGGTCAGTATAGCTTTCGGTATCATAACTGGATACATAGAACTACGAGCTCACTTATGCAAAATCGGTGCGGCAAGTGATATATAGCATGTGAGGAAGATGATGAGACGTTGGAGCATTTCTTATGTCATTATCCGGCTTACACGGTTAAAAAAACCCGGTACTTAGGTTGGGACACAATACCAGACATGAACCAATTTAGGGGAGTGGTATGTGGAAAATTGCAAATTTTTGTTTTCTTCAAAATGATTTAATAAAATTCAGTTATAGTTTAATGAATCGAAAATGTTGCATATAAAATTAATAAAAAAAATTATAAACTATTATTATGCAGATATTAAGAGGAACAAAAGAGAAAATTTGGAATAAGCGCGTAGAATCGCGCTCGCAATTTTAAATTGAAGACGATTTTTCGCCTGGGGCGCTTTTTACTTCAACAGGCTTCTTCTAAATTTTCTCTTATGTGCCCTTTAATTCCTGCATAGTTCTTATAATTTTAGTACTTAAACATTTCCCATATTCAAAATTTAATACGAGTTTAAGCAACTGCTTTTAACCACAGGCAGGAGCGACTGATAATGGTGCATCAACTAAAAAATGCCTTATTTTATTTAGGGGTTATTTAATTTTCGGGTTTGGGGGTTATTTTTTAGTGTCTTGAAAAGGTCACAAAAGTAATAAAAAACACAATTTTATCCATAAGCAGCGAAAAGCAGCATTTGATCTATAAACTTTCAAGAAATCATGATGAGTTTTCTATGCGTTCTGATTTTACATCTGCTCAAACTTATACGTCATTTAAATATTTAATTTTTTTTCGATTTTACACTAAGTATATAATTCATATTTGGAATTTTTGCTTAAGTACTCTCAAATCCGGATTTATTTAAAAATCCTGTATTTTGGGATACAAACTGCTTACAAAATTCACCAAAATTTTCCTGAATCGTGTTTCGAAATCCGATTCTTCAGTCTATAGTTTGCGGGTTAGAAACCAAAAATTGTAAAAGGTGTTTGCTTTCGATGTCCATGCAAATGGCGATAACACACACAATAAAGCAACAAACAGTATTACACGCACAACTCTTATTTTTTTTTGATTTTTTTTTTGGTTTCTATCCCACATAACTTTTGACTGCAGAATGGAATATCAAAAGATGAAAAAGTCAAAAATTTTGTAAGCAATCTGAATCTGCGCATAATATATAACGATCGGTATACAAATGTCTTCTTCTGCAAATGACATCTCTGGAGAAATTTTATAACCGAGATTTGCAAATTGCGAATAAAATTAAGGGATAAAGTTACATCTATATACATGGTTAGGTTAGGTCAAAGTGGCAGTCTGCCTTCAGACTCACTTAGACGCTTTCGTCCGTTGTGATACCACAGGAACAGCAGAAGGAAAATACCTTCTAGTTCAAATCAGACAGGTTCTCAAAGAATTGAGAACCTAAAGTGAAATTTCTTCTAACTGCTAGTGCGGGACACACACACAGAATGTGTTCTATAGTCTATTCTTTTTCGATGTCAAGTTTTCCGATTAAACAGTGACAGCAAAGCGGTAGACCTCTTCAAGCCAAGATTAGGCCACATAGTTTTGAAATGATCACAGCACTCTCTTTGTAACCATCTATCATTCGTTGTCCTTAGGGCCTGTTCCTGAAAACTGAGCATACATGTCGCTAGAGGCACGACCACAGATTCCAGTTTCCCTGGAATGTGTTAGGTAGTTACTTGTCTCGCAAGCTCGTCCGCTTTACAATTCCCTGGAATATCTCTGTGTTCCTGCACCCAGAACAGGCGAATTTTTAACTGTTCAGACATCAAGTTGAGAGATCTGCGACAGTCGAGGGCGGTTTTTATGCTCAGAAATACGTTCTCCAGAGATTTAATGGCTGCCTGGCTGTCTCAGAAGATATAAATGCCAATCGTTATGACATTATATTTTAGCCATTCCACCACTTAATTAATTGCAAGGATCTCCGTTTGTAACCTTTTCGATATGACCAGTTCTAGATCTTTAGAGTACACCCCAAAGCCCACCTGGTCGTTTAGTTTGGAACCATCCGTATAGAAGTCTATGTAACTTCTGTTGCCAAGGATATCGTAGTTCCAATCGGTTCTGTCATGTAGGTGTGTAATCCACACTGGTTGAAACATCGGACATTGTATCAAGGATAAAAAAGTGTCCGCAGCCGCCACATGACCAAAGAGAAAACTCGCTTAGCCCCACGGCAGTGTTCGCAGCAATTTGTCTAGCCACATTGTCCAGAGGCATTAGATATAGCGTTAAATTCTATGCATCAGGTGGTGTCGTTCTCAGTGCGGCTGTGATGCACAAACAAGCCATCCTTTGGATCCGGTAAAGTATTGAGCAGTAGGTGGATTTTTGAAGCGCCGTCCATCACACAACAACACCATATACAATAGCATTAGGGGTCGGACAACTGCAGTATATACCCAATGCATGACGCGCGGTCTAAGCCCCCAACTTTTGCCAATGGCTATCTTGCAGGTGTATAGGGGTATATACATGCTTGAAAATATATTTGAAAGGATATTTTAATTATTTGAATAAAATAAAATAAAAAAACAAGTAAGATCGTGGTATCTACCATGGATACCCTCTACCATGGATCGCATTTGTCGAGTTCTATGCGCGGTATCTCTTTTTAGGCAAACGAACAATATTGAATAAGAACTGTTATGCTATTGGAGCTATACCAAGTTATAGTATAGTCCCGACTATAAATAAATGCTGAACATTGTAAAAGTCATTGTGTAATATTCCAGTTCATTCGGGGGCTCAAGAAGCAAAATCGGGAAATAGGTTTATATGGGAGCTGTATCAAGCTATTGCTCGATTTAGACCATATTAGACACGTATGTTGAAGGTCATGAGAGAAGCCGTTGTACAAATCGGATGAGAATTGCGCCCCTCCCTCCTACCTCCCACATCGGTTTATATGGCAGCTATATCAGGTTCTATACCGATGTACTCCATACTTAGCACAGTTATTGAAAGTCATAACAGAACACCACGTGCAAAATTTTAATCAAATCGGACGAGAATTGCACTCTCTAGAGGCTCAAGAAATCAAGACCCAAGATCGGTTTATATGGCAGCTATATCAGGTTATGGACCGATTTGAACCATAATTAGCGCAGTTGTTGGGAGTAATACCAAAACACCACGTGCAAAACTTCAATCAATCGGACGAGAATTGCACCCTCTAGAGGCTCAAGAAATCAAGACCCAAGACCGGTTTATATGGCAGCTATATCCAAACATGGACCAATTTGAACCATAATTAGCGCAGTTGTTAAGAATGATACCAAAACACTACGTGCAAAATTTCAATCAAATCGGACGAGAATTGAGCCCTCTAGAGGCTCAAGAAGTCAAGACCCAAGATCGGTTTATATGGCAGCTATATCTAAACATGGACCGTTTTGGCCCATTTACATTCCCAACCGACATACACTAATAAAAAGTATTTGTGCAAAATTTCAAGCGGCTAGCTTTACTCCTTCGAAAGTTAGAGTGCTTTCGACAGACAAACGGACGGATGGACGGACGGACAGACGAACGGGCATGGCTAGATCGACTTAAAATGACATGACGATCATGAATATATATACTTTATGGGGTTTCAGACGCATATTTCGAGGTGTTACAAACAGAATGACGAAATTAGTATACCCCCATCCTATGGTGGAGGGTATAAAATAAATAAAGAGCTTGAGTAGCTACCCAGCAAAAACTCTCATTGCTAAATAACCAGAAAGGTAAACTCATTCAAAAACTAATAACTATTTATTTTTAGGCATCGTTTCTAATTACTTTTACATGGCGTTGTCCTAGGAGGACATACCTTCCGCACAAGCATACCAAGTACTTATATCTAAGCATACTATTGGGTTACCCAAAAAGTAATTGCGGATTTTTTGAAAGAAAGTAAGTGCATTTTTTATAAAACTTAGAATGAACTTTAATCAAATAAACTTTTTTCTAAAGCAAGTTTAAAGTAACAGCTGATAACTGACAGAAGAAAAAATGCAATTACAGAGTCACAACCTGTGAAAAAATTTGTCAACGCCGACTATATGAAAAATCCGCAATTACTTTTTGGGCAACCCAATAGTTGTCAAAAAATAATGACGTATTATCTTAGTTGAACGTTGCTAAAAAATAACTACTTAAACTCAAACATGTTCTCGCCTATTCCACCGCCACGTTCTCAATGCTCAGTTTTTTTGAAGAAGACAAATTTTGTATGAATAATTCAAATTATAAATGAAAATAAAATTTTACCTTCATCGCAGCCGAGAGTTGAACCAAGAATTACATCAAACTGAACTCACTACTCTAATTTGTTCATTGGAATGGAATTTTCAGATCTAAAGATATCAATGAAACGATTTCAACTTTTTATACTGTGCTACTTGACTTTATTTCTTGTCCCTAAAACTACTTTTTGCAACGCATCTGGTCCTCCATGGAATACAACCAATCTTTCTAGGCTGAAGAACAAGAAGAATAAATGATATAAAAGGTTTAAACGCTCAGGGTCAACGCCTGACTTTTCGATGTATTCATTAACAAGATTGGCGTATGGTAGTTATTTGAATAAAATTAGAAATCAATTGAAATCAAATCCTAAGTCCTTCTACAAATTTGTGAATTCAAAGCGCCGTTGTAATAGTTTACAGAACTTTCTTAGATATAAAGCTAAAGTAGCTGATAATGATTCAGGCATTGCCGACATTTTGCAGACTTTTTTAGCACTACCTACTCAGATAATTATTATGATTTATGTGGAACATATCCATACACAATCAACAATTCAGCTTTTATAGACGTGTCTGGGATTGGCGAAAACGTAGTACTTAAAAATTTAAGGTCACTGAAGATAATTTTTAATCCCGGTCTAGATGGAATTCCATCGAACATTTTAAAGCATTGCGCTCTCGAACTTTCGTATCCCCTTTGTACACTTTTCAACAGTTCTTTAAACCTTGGATATCTGCCGGAATTGTGGAGCAATCTTATATAAGACCGTTATTTAAAGCTGGAAATCGCAATGAGGTATCTAATTACAGGAGCATTTCAATTTTGAATGCTATTCCGAAACTATTAGAGAAAATTCTGACTGACACTATTTCACATCAAGTCTCTTCTATATTGTCTCCCTACCAACAGGGGTTCCGGAAATCGAAATCGACGATAACAAATATTTTAGAATTTACTTGTTTGGTCAACGATGGCTTTAGGGAACGCTACCAAACGGATACTATATATACCGATTTTAGTAGAGCATATGATGAAGTCAACCACAACCTTCTGTTAAGAAAAATAGACCTTATTGGTTTCAGTCCATCTTTACTAAAGTGGATCTGATCATATACGACTGGACGTACTCAAAGAGTTAAATTGGGTACTGCAGTTTCCAAATCAATTGTTGTCTCTTCAAGTGTTCCACAGGGAAGCCATCTTGGCCCTGTGCTGTTTTGTTTGTTCATAAATGATCTCCCTTATAATTTAAAGCACTCGAATATTTTGATGTATGCAGATGATGTAAAGATCTTCAGATCAACGAGAGACTCTGATGAACAGTGTTATCTTCAGTATGACCTTGATACTCTTTACGAATGGTGCAACCAGAACTTAATGCAACTTAATATTTTCAAATGCAAACATATATCATTTTAAAGAATAACCTCTCTTAAAACTAGCTACTTTTTGGGTTCCAATTAACTTGAAAGATTAAAGACCTTGGATTTCTTCTAGATCAACGCTTAAACTTCCTTCAACACATCTCAATGGTTGTAAACAAAGCACGTAGTGCTCTTGGCTTTATGAAACGCTGGAGTAAAGAACTTAACGATTTCTCTGTAACGAAAAACTTATATACGTCGCTAGTTGGAAGAAATCTCGAGTACGGTTCAGTGGTATGGGATCTGTACTACAATATTCATTCTGATTTGATAGAATCGGTTCAAAAACAATTTCTACTATTTTGTCTCCGTCGAAATGCGTGGGACAGAAGTTCATTACCTTCGTATGAGTACCGATTAAATCTTATAAAGCTTCCTACATTAAAAAGTCGTAGAACCATGCTAAACATTACGTTTTTGACTAAATTAATTCATGGTCCAATATAGATCTTTTGAGTGGAATTTTCTTTAACGTTCCTATCAGACCTACCAGATATTTTGATCTTTTGAAAATTTCTTATTATAAAACCAACTATGCCAATAATGATCCTTTTCGGCACCTATGTTATCAATTTAATCAACTGAAAGATATAATAGATCTATCTGAGAATCGAGAAAGTTAAAAAATGAAAATTATATTACTTTTTAAATTCTTAGGTTAATACATTTGTAAATATATTGTTATTAGTCTGTAAGGGTATTTATTATCTATGGACGTAAATAAAAAAAAGAAAAAAAGAACCTTCCGTTTTCAAAGCAGGCGCTCTACGCATTCATCCACATTACTATTCTTTGAATAAGACACTATTTTCTCATTTCAATATTAGCTAACAACTTCATTTCTATTTTATCAAAGATGGCCATGCTTTTGTATTTATGTGTGACATATTTTATTTATAGACACAATATTCTAACACATGGGAGTGATTTTAGTAGTTTTGTGGCACAGATCGTACATCAGAAGATTTGCAATACAAAGGTCCCGAGTTAGAATCTCGGATCAGCAAAATGGTTTTAAAATTTTTTGTTTCTTTAAAATTACGCCCACAGCATGCGGAACAATTAACGGATTTGTGGGGACGTAGAAAATATTAAAATTAATTAACTCGCCAATAAAATGGAGGTCCCTTATCATTGAGCTTAAACTTGTAACGGACGGCACTCATGAGTATGAGATAATTTTGCCCGCAGTTTCTTAATAGTATATTTATATCCACCACCGAAGGATAGGTGTCATTCCGTTTGCAACGCAGCGAAATATCCATTTCCGAACCTATAAAGAATATATGTATATATTCTTGATTGTCGTAAAAATCTAAGACGATCTAGCCATGTCCGTCCGTCTGTCTGTTGAAATCAATCTACAGTCTTTAAAAATAGAGAAATTTTGCACAGAATCTTTTTTTGTCCATAGGCAGGTTAAGTTCGAAGATGGGCTATATCGGACTACATCTTGATATAGCCCCCATATAGACCGATCCGCCGATTTAAGGTCTTAGGCCCATAAAAGCCACATTTATTATCCGATTTTGCTGATTCGAACCTGGACCCAGATCGGTCCAGGTTTGGATATAGCTGCCATATAGACCGATCTCTCGATTTAAAGTCTTGGCTCACAAAGACGCTCGATTTGGCAACGTGCCGTAATAAACTTGGTTGTCCCGAAGCCTTTCGGGTCAACGCATTCTGAGTTAGGAGCGTGGGCGACGAACGCTGTGGGATAGCGAAGCGGTTGGTAGAACGACAAAAATGAGATCTGGATTGTGAGAAGGCGTGATTGTCACTGAAAGGAATTAAGGCGGAGGTCAAACTAGCTTTCGGTATCAAAACGGGACCTTAGGGACGAGTTCACTTATGCAATATCTGTGAGGGAATTGTTAGCATGTGGGGAGGATGATTAGACTTTGGCTAACAGACACCGGCTCTTAGGTGGAGACATAATACCTGACATGAACCAACTCAGGGATGTGGCATGGATTTTGTAATTAGTACAGGATTCCAGACCTCGATTCTCTTTTTCGATGTTATTTTCAATATATTCTTATTGATTATAAATTCGATTGTGCATATGGAAAAGGATGCCAAGTTCAATTTAATATTTTACGTAACTCAATTCAAGCTCTAATCTTTTCCAATTATAAGCAGACCTCTTTTAGAGTTTATTTGGATTTACTTCGATGTTATGATACACAATTGTATTAAAAAGCCTTCCATCACACACATTGGTCTTGAAAAAGCCTTCCATTTTCGCAAAACCCCATTATGGTTGTGTTCTATAATCTGCTGTATTCATTATGCTATTAATAAAATAAAAAATTACTTATGGGAGTTGTTGTTTTCTCACATTTAAATGCTTCTTTAGAAGGGATATTTCTTTGTAGCGTAAATATTACCAAACCATATCTCTTTTTTTTTATGAAAGTACTATATACTGCAGTGCCGCGGAAATTGTGTGGAAATGACATCTATCCAGTACAACGAAATTCTGGATAACATACCAGTGCAGGCTTATGTATAGCATCTGTCATGTTTTTCACAATTTAGTGTGGCCACCTGCAGAAATAACTCTATTGTGAATGGTAAATTAAATTTTAAAGCTATAATTTGCAAAAGTACGTGCACAAACCTTAGTATATTTTGTGTTGGACTTTTATGCCCTCAAGTGATTTGCTAATTTCATTTATAAATATTATGTACTTTTTCTGCGTATAGTATTGACACGTTGCCAATCGGTGTTACCATCTGATGTCAAATGAACAGAAACAATTTTTGCGTCCTTCACGGTACTTATGTATCTTGTACCTGATAGCCATTTGTCTGTTGCTTTAATGAGTTTTTTCATTGGTCATACCAGCATTTTTGTACTGAAGGCGAAACTTTAAAGATCTTCACTCTACGAGTTAACCATCCGCACTCGACCGAGCTGTTCAACATACTGACTGCCTTTTGCTTGGTCAAAAAAAGGAAATATTTTTGTGTATTACAATGTGCCTATATCAGTGACGAACACACAATTGCAAGTATGTGCATGCGCATGTGCTTGCTTTGGATTATTTTCTCGTGTACATGCACAATAATATGTAACAGTGTGAGTATTTATACACTGGTTTAAAAAAGCCAAGTTAGTTATGTTCAATAAAGCTGCGTTTATGGCTAATGCTCGATATTTTGAAGAGAAACGTTACCCAGTTACAATAAAGGAAAATCTTCGTATTAAAAGTACTTTGTTTGACGTAAAAATGTCCCATTTATTTTTTTGCGAGTAAACTGACGGACGGGTGGTTCTGGCTAAATCTACTTGGAATGTCAGAACGAGCAACAATATATTAACTTTATAGGGTCTTATATAGAGCTTTCAAAATATCGGTGCTATCGATATTTTATTTTGTTCAATGATTTCTCCCATGACTTCCAACTGACTTTATTAAATTTGGTTTTATTCGGTGTGTGTATTGAAATATATTGGGTTGCCCAAAAAGTAATTGCGGATTTTTCATATAGTCGGCGTTGACAAATTTTTTCACAGCTTGTGACTCTGTAATTGCTTTCTTTATTCTGTCAGTTATCAGCTATTACTTTTAGCTTGCTTTAGAAAAAAAGTGTAAAAAAAGTATATTTGATTAAAGTTCATTCTAAGTTTTATTAAAAATGCATTTACTTTCTTTTAAAAAATCCGCAATTACTTTTTGGGCAACCAATATAAGTGGTGAGAAACTAAAGATAATATCGATATTGTTAGAAATATCAAGTGGTGCAATAATCGATAGTTTGCCAGCTCTTAAGATATAATAGCACGTCTGCACTGCGTTTTTGGGGATTTAAGCGACATGGGTCAGGTTGAAAATAGGGCGTATATATTAGTTTGCCCAATACCACTATAGACATACACCTAAGCCAGTAACAGGCTTGTTGTGCGCTCTAAAAACTATAAAGTAGCCTCGTAAAAGAAAATCTAAGAGAATCTAAGTAAGGAATTCCGTGCTACTTACAAAATCCTTAATTGTTTTCAATAACAATCCCCCAAGTTGGTTCATGTCTGGTATTGCGTCTCCACCTAAATGCCGATATCTGTTAGACGCGAAAGCCAGGTTAACCAAGTTTATTGACGGCAGTCCTCTGGCCTTCACCGCCAAATCGTCTGCCCTTTCATTCCCGGTTACTCCGCCATGGCTTGGAACCCAAACGATGCGGATCGTGCGTTAATCTCCTTCTTACACTGCTCGTGACCTTACCGTCCTGATTGTTACTGCCCTCATTGAAATTTTACTGCCAGTAAAGATGTTCACCACTTCTCGCATTCCATGATCGCCCAGATCTCCGCCTGCAGGGCCGTATTATGGTCAGGAAGTCTAAAGCAGATCTCAGGCCCACTCTGTCCTCTAGCTTTAATGCATCCGTGTAACATTATCTTCCAGATGACAATACGATGGCAGCAGTGCCTCGTACTCTACTTCAAGGTTCATCTTAGGTATCCGATCGGAAACCACTTAACTTCCTTCCAGGTTTCCTATCGTCGCCTCGATTATACCGCGATGGTATAAGCTGTTCCCATCCTCAATCCATTCTCCCATCACCTTAAGTCTTATAGCCGCAGTGGCCGCCTCACACTTAATCTGTGCGACAATGGGTCGGATATCTAGCACAGTCTCCAGTGCCCTAGTGAGCTTGGTCCTCAACATGTTCTCTGAACCTGTTGTATGGTCCTTATGTTACACTTTTTCTCCATAGCAGTCCACCAAACTACTTAGGCGTAAATAAGTATTGGTCTAATCACGCTCCTGTAGACCCAGTGGACTATCCTCGGATTCAGGCCCCATTTCGAGCCTACGGCCCGTCTACATAGTGCCCAACATCTGTCAGCTTTCTCAGTACGCTCCTGAATGTGACACTTCCACTAAGTTTCTTATCGAAGATCCTTAGGAGTGATTTGACCTTGTCAGCTTTCGAAATCGTTTTATTGAGGAAACGTGGTGCGTCAAATTGGCCCACCTTCGTCTTCATCGTGTTCTTTGGGTTCGTTCGGATCCTTACCAGACGGGTTCAAATCCCTCCTCAGTCAGCATCCATCGTAGGTCATTTATGGTGGTCACCCATAAGAGTGGCGATAAAATGCCCCCTTGTGGCGTGCCTTGTGTCACTTTCTCCCTCCCAATTTATCTACCTGTTCCTTAGCATATGGTTCATCCAGTCTTTAAGGATTGGATCAATGTGTCGGTGCGCACATTGTTAAACGCCTCCTCGATGTCAATGCAAACCCGCAATGTGTAGGTCTTGTCATCGAAGGATTCTTCCTTTGATGTCGCATAACTTGCCTTGCCGTGCTTAGGTATAAACACCACCCGTGCCTCCTGCCAGGCTTTCGGAGTATATGCAAGTCCTGGGCACGCTGTGAGAATACTGGCCAGGTGAGACGCCAGATAGTGTGCCTCTTTCTGTAGCAACGCCGGAAATTTTCCATCAGGTATGGGTATCTTAAATGGTTTGAAGCTCCTCAAGGATACCTTCACCATAAATTCCGTAATTATTCAGCTTCTATCAACGTCATTATTCCAAGATTCCGGTGTCTCCGTGAGTACCGTCGTATCCTGTGGAAAATGCGTTTTCATTAAAAGCCTCAACATGTCCTCTACTCTACTCCTCTACTAAAGTTTCAGTTTGGACATGGGGTTTTTGAGGGAAACTTTTTATCTTGACGGCGTCATTAACGCTATCGACCTGTTCGCAGAAAAGCTTCCAAGAGGCACGTTTTGCCGCTCTGGAAATCTTACTGTATTCCTTGAGCCGTGTGTAATACACATCCCAAAAACTTCCTCTTTTTTACGACGTGCTTTGTTAAAAAGTCTTCGGACCTCTTTCCCAATATTGCGAATCTCCCCGGTCATCCAGGGTTTTTCTTGGGCTGATTTCCTTTCCCGAAGGGGACAACTATCTTCTAAGGACTGCACCAGTGCAGTTGCAATCCTGTTGACATTTTCGTCAATGTTTTCTATGCTTAAACAATCTAAATTATTTTGCCCAAGTCTTCTTCTGAGTGGGCTTCCGAATTTTGTCCAGTTGGTTTTCAACTTTTTCCGGAAGCTTATCGGATTAGGCCTTGGCCGGGTTATAGCGATGATCAGAGAAAAAGTGTTCCATGGAGACCCTCCAATCCTGAACCTCATCGATTAGGTTTTCCGAACATATCGTCACATCTACAATAATACCTCTTCCCTTATCTAATTAACAAAGGTAGCTGTGTTGCCAATATTAAGTGTTATAAGGCCATTAGTATTCAATAATTTTGCCAGGGTTTGGCCCCGCTTATTATTGTTGGTACTACCCCACGAAATGTGGTGAGCATCGCACCCTATTAATACCTCATTGCCTGTCTGTTTTTATTTCCCCAAAAGCGGTTGCAGCTCCGACTTGTGGCGGTGTCGGATAGTCGAAATGCAGATAAAGTGATGTCAGGTATGCTCCACCATCTCCCCATCTAACCACTGTTGCATCCGACGTTGACAACTCTGGGGAAAATATATAATTCAAATTTGTATGACAAATGACGCAGGTCCTCGGCCGACTACCAGTTTCAGCATAGATTAATTGTTAGTTGATATGGTTCAGCCCAGAAACTTTGTTCCTGGTAGTCAATGGCTACTGAATTAAGGCAATATGAATCTTGCCCTTGCTGATTTTCTTCATCAGAGTGTGTGTTGCAGTCTCACTCCGGTGGAGTTTTACCTATCCACCAGTAAATGGGCATTTTTGGAGTAGGTGATGATCTCATCGTCTGCTCCCTGTTCTTTAGACTGCATTGACTTTCCTGTCACTGCATTGCCTAATGTCGTCGTATTAGGTTCTTTGCCTATCTAAGTCTTTCGACTCTTTATAAAGTCGGTAATTGTTCCATCGTCGGGTCCCTGTTCGTTAGGCTGTATTGAGTTGTCATTCCCTGTACTGCCTGATGTTTCAATACTAGGATCTTTGCCTATCTCAGCCTTCCAAATCTTAAGTAAATGGTGTTCTTGGTAGCAGATGATGGTACCATCATCGGCTCCCTATTCGTTAGGCTGCATTGAGACTCCTATCGATGCGCTGACTAATATTTCAATATTAGGATCTTTACCTATCCCAGTATTCCGAATCTTGAAGTCGGTGATGGGTCCGTCGTCGGGTCCCTGTTTGTTAGGCTGTGTTGGGTCTCTCGCACTGCCTGACTTTTTAGTATTAGGATCTCCGCTTGTCCTAGTCTTCCCATTATTGAGACAGCGAGCTATGGGGTCGCCGTCAGCCCCCTGTTTGTAAGGCCGTATTGAGGCACGTGACACTGCATGAATACTTCAGTTGTATATTTTGGTACTTTTATAGATTATTCAGCTATGAAATTGGCTTTATTTGGGATTTCAAAAATAAATCCTTCAAAAATGGGATTTATTTTTGTATGGTAAAACCTGCAAAAAACACAGGATTTAGCACTTAAACCTCGAAAAGACCATAAATCCGGATTTAGTGGCCAATGTGAACGTACTTTTAGTTAGTATTCACTGGGAGATAAACTTACACAGTAGGTTGATATTCACATTAATATTCAATATAAAAAGTACAAAGCAGTTGCTTACATGCATGCGTTCATTACATCATATTTGTGGCTAACAACTTTTCTATTAATTAATAATGTTCAGAATATTGTTCCAATCTTGTTTTCTTTTATTATATTTTGTTTTATTTTCTAGCATTGGCACTAAGCGATTGGTCCTCTCTCCAACAAAAACGGCGAAATCTAGCTCGCCGACACTGTTCCCCAAGAAATTCCTCGCTCCTTTTTACAAAAATGTCAAATGTCGCATGTTACGAGGTCTGCGTTTTTATGAATGCACTGCGAGAAAGACTAAGCCCCCACGGTGAGTGCGAAATCAAATCTCTTATACAGCAAACGAGCGCTAATATGTTCCTTCAATACATGTGCTCAATTCGTTTCGATTATAATGATAATGATTTTAAGAAAGTTGTGGAGTGCTTCGACGAAATATTCTGGGATATTAACAAGGGATATGCACTTGATTTTTTGCCATGGTTGGCGCCGTTTTACAAAAAGCATCTAAATACAATAGTCGGTTGGTCTACAGCAATACGAAAATTTATTATCGAACGTATTATAAGTCAACGTGAACACATGATTGATGTGAGCGAACCTGAGCAGGATTTTGCGGATGCTTTACTTAAAAATTCGATAGAAGATAAAAGTGTTTCCAGGGATACTATTATATACATGCTGGAAGACTTCATTGGTGGACATTCGGCGATTGGAAACTTGTTAATGGCAGCTTTTGCTCACATTGTTCACAATCAAGATGTTGCAAAAAAAATTCAAGCAGAAGCCGATGAAATATCCTCCCACGGAAGAAGAATAATAAATATTTATGACATGGAAAAAATGCCATACACAATGGCTACTATATCTGAAGTGTTAAGATTTTCATCATCACCAATTGTACCCCATGTTGCTACAGAAGACACAGTTGTCGCCGGTTATGGAATCACTAAGGATACAATTGTTATCATCAACAATTATAAATTGAATAGGTCTGCCCAATATTGGGAAAATCCAGATTTCTTCCAGCCGGAAAGGTTTTTGGAGAATACCAACATTGAAAAATCAGAAATGGTTGCAAAGAGAAGAAATTCGGAAGGCTCAGATTCTGGAATTGAGTTCGATAAAGAGGACTTGGCTGTTTTTAAAAAGAATTCAACAAAACATCGTTCATCCACGCAAATAAGTAACATGAGTTCAAGCAAACGAACGCCTCGACTGAAAAAAAACATTCCACATTTTCTCCCATTCGGCATTGGTAAACGGACATGTATCGGTCAAAGCTTAGTACGCGGCTTTGGTTTTGTTCTACTTGCCAATATCCTGCAAAGATTCAATGTAAGCTCGTGCAATTTGTCTTCTGTTGAAACTATTCCCGCCTGCATTGCACTTCCTCCTAAAACTTTCTCATTGCAATTTAGATTTCGTAACATATACTGAAAGCTATTAACATAACATGATCCAATTTCATGCTGAATTATCAAATAAATTATTCTTTATAGCCTATTGAAAATGGTTGTCTATAAGACTGTCTTCCCATACTCTTCGTTACTTTTATCAGTATATAATGAATCATGTGTGAACGAAGCCTCTTGTATTTAATGGAATAAGTTCATAAAATGAATTAAAAAATTAATTCCGTTTAGGTTGTCAATTTTAATATAATTTGAAAAAATTTAGCATAAAACAAGGAAAAATTGCAAGTGTTATATAAATTTTACAACTCTTAAGTTTCTGGCAAATAGTTTATAAACTTAACTTTGAAAAGTAATTTGACTAAACCAAAACCAATATTCAATAAGTAAAAAAATCCTTTGGTAGACAAAGCTTTCACTAGGTTAGGTTAGGTTTAAGTGGCAGTCTGCGATCAGACTCACTTAGACGTTTTCGTCCATTGTGATACCACAGGAACAGAAGAAGGAAGATACCTTCTAGTTCCTACCGCTGAACCATCCAGATCGCTTTAAGAAGCCCAATAACTTGCGAATGTTCACATCCGCTAAACCAGACAAGTTCTCAAAGAAATGAGAACCTAAAGTGGAACTCCTTCTGACTGCTAGTGCGGGACACACACATAGTCTATAGTCTCTTCTCCTTCGATGTCCTCACAGCTTCTGAAAAAGTCGTTGCTGGCAGCCTTCAGTCCGCCAGCATGTTTTCCGATTAGACAGTGACCTGTCATGACGGACACAATGGCTGAGACGTCTTTTCTAGCCAATGACAGAAAAGCAGTAGACCTCTTCAAGTCAAGATTAGGCCACACAGCCTCCTCTTAGTGACCATCTATCATTCGCTGTCCTTCGGGCCTGATTCTGAAAACATAGCTTACATGTCGCTAGAGGCATACCCACAGATTTCAGTATCCCTGGAATGTATAGGGTAGTTCCAAGTCTCGCCAGCTCGTCCGCTTAACAATTCCCTGCGGTATCTCTGTGGCCCGGTACCCAGACCAGTTGAATTTCGAGCTGTTCAGCCATCTCATTGAGAGATCTGCGACAGTCGAGGGCAGTTTTTGTGTTCAGAAATACGTTCTCCAGAGAGGTTTTGTGTTCAGAAATACGTTCTCTGGCTGTCGGAGAAGATATTTATGCCAATCGTCGTTATGACATAATATCTAAGCCATTCCACCACTTCCTTAATTACAAGGATCTCCGATTGATACATACTACAGTGGTCGGGTAACCTTTTCGATATGACCAGTTCTAGATCTTTAGAGTACACCCCAAAGCCCACCTGGTCGTTTAGTTTGTAACCATCCGTATAGAAGTCGATGTTCTATCAGGAATAGTGGTACAGTACTCTCAATCAAAAAGCGGCTCAGGTAAGGTGTAATCCACACTGCCTGGAACATAGAATACGCCATTGCACAGTTTCTATAGCCGCCACATGAACAATGAGTTTTCGCTGCAATTTGGACAACCACAATGTCCAGAGGCATTAGATGTATCATTAAATTCAGTGCATCAGATTGTGTCGTCCACAGTACGGCTGTGATGCACAAACAAGCCATTTTTTGGATCTGGTTAAGTATAGAGCAGTAGGTGGACTTTTAAAGCGCCGTCGACCAGACCGCAACACCATATAGCATTATAGGTCTTACAACTGCAATAAATACCCAATGCATGTCTCGCTGTCTAAACCCCCCAACTTTTGCTAATGGATCTCTTGTATAAGGCAAGAGTTGCCTTTCTTGCCCTTTGATGCCTAGAAACTCCAATTCCTTCATGATTGACGTCGGTTTTATATTAATGAAATCACCTTCAATATCAAGAAATGCTACCATTGTATATTCCTTGACAGTGAAAGAACCTTCTATGTAGCCGACTAGGTAGTGCAGCGCTATTTCAGTGGATTGCCTTTACTATATGCATGCAAGAATACAAGGTCTGTGTCTCCCATTCCCCATACCCTTGAGAGAAGTTTAAGTCCCGGAATTCTTAGTCCACGAACCATTCCTCTACACAACCATGGTTCCTGTATAAGAACCACGTAAAATTCCCCTGCTATCAGGAGGACCTTTAGTGACGCCGAAGCGGCCTTACAATCGTGGAGATTTATTTGTAGAAACTGGACCATAGTCAGGATTCAGAACTTTCACCACTATTGTGTTAGCCTCATCTTCTGACTCCACCAGGAGTTCATCCTCACAAGATTCGTTAGAACTTGTCATGATGAGCTTTTGTACGCATCCAGGGTCAGATGAGAAAGCTGTCGAACCACTCTTCCTCAGTATTGATGTAGGTTCCCAGCGGCGAAAGACAGTAGCCGTTCTCTAAAATACTATTCAAAGTTGGCCTTACAAGAGAGCTTTAACACATACATATTCCGTGACAACTGCTCAGAATATGGCTAAATGAATGAGATGTAATACATTAGTCTCTTTAATTTGATTTTTATACCCTACACCACTGTGGTAAAGGGTATTTTAACTTTGTGCATTTGTATGCAACTCTAATAAGCTACACCATTGATAGGCTTAGAATCATTTCCAGATTCGATTAAGCTATGTCCGTCTGTCGAAATCACGATAGCGCTTGAAAATGTTCACCCATATAGACTGATCCCCATTTTTGAGATATTAAGCCCCTAGAGTCCTCAATTTACATCCGATTTGTCAAAAATTTGGCACAAGTACTCCTGTTTTGAATTCCAACATCTGTGCCATGTATGATTCAAATCGGTCTTAATACAGATGTAGCCCCCATATTGACCGACCCACGGATTTGACTTCTTGAGCACCTTGAAGCCTCAGTTTTCACCTGACTTGGTTGAAATTTGGCACAACGACGTCTGTCCCGACTTCCAAAATTTGTGCCATAAATGACCCGTATCGGTATACTGATATAGCCACTATTAACCGACCCCGGATCAGCCTCAATTTTCACCTCATTTGGGTAAAGACTACCGGCCTCTGTGCCAAGTATGTTAAGACTTTAATCCTCTGTGCCACGTATAATCTGAATGGCTCTATATACTGATATAAGCCCCCTAAACATCGCAATCAACTACTGATTTAATTGTTGCAAAATAATTCAAATATGACATGAATTTGTAAAGGTAGAATGTTAGCGGAATCCATGCTGGTGGGTATCCAACTTTCGTTTTAAGTGAAATTAAAAAAAAAAAAACAAAATATCACTTTAACTGGTGTATTTTAGTTATTTTTATGAAAAATTGGAAAACCCCCTCGAATTCTCAAAACTCAAAGCCCAGACCCCTGATTTGGGTTATGATGTTTTACTTTATATGTTCGCTAAACTCATGCAAAATATTCTTGGAACCAAACAATATTTGTAGCCTCCGCAATTAATTTAGTAAAAAAATGGAGATTTGGCAACCATCTTTGCAAAATTGCTATCTTGGGCTATTTTTTCCTTTGTCGATTAAGGACTTTTTACTCTTACTCTTACTCAATTGCGTTTTCAGAAAATTGGAATTTCTTTCTTATTTTTGTGCTTGCACACTGTGCCGAATATCATAGAAATCGCATGAAAAATAATTTTATAGACTCAACGCTCTATATCGGGATATACGGCAAAACAAAAAAGTGTAGAGGTCTACTAAAACTCATTGTTTTAAATTTCATCGAAATCGGATAAATAATGCTCCTTTTATGGGCTCAATACCATATATCGGGAGATAGATCTATACAGCAGCTTTATTCATATATGTTCCGATCTGGACCACATTCAACAAAAAGGTGAAGAGATCTACTAAAACTCACTGTTTCAAATTTCATCGAAATCGGTTAAAAAATACTCTTCATGGGTTCAATACTCTTCACATGAAGGATATGTTGGATGTAAGTACAACCCAAACACAAAGAGTGAGAGTAAATCCAAATTCATAACTACTTGGCAGGATAAGGCAAGGACGATGCTGTTTGTTCTAAAAAAAAGACAATTTGTTTTGTTTGCCTTTAGCGGCTTACATTATAAACAAGTTTTTGGCTGAGTTGAGCGCATCTGACTAGCAAATGGGAGGACCCATGTTCACACCAAACTGGCGGCAATAGGTAAATGTAGCACTTATATGGAAAATTGGTAAAAAATAAGAGTTTAATAAAAAACAACAACATTAAATGCAAAATAAACAAAAAAAAAAGAATCCGAGTAAATTTTTTTTTGTAATTTTTGAAATTTTAAAAATGAAGATATAGAGGCCTAATTTCAGAGGTATTTTAGAAGGCATTATTTATGCACTCTTTCAACAGGCCTTATAAAGTACTAATAGTAGAACTGAAAGGTGATGCCCTATTCACCAATGACACGCCGAGTAAATTTGGAAGCGAGCGCGTATGTCTTTGGAATGCCTCCAGATTTCTTTGCAAGCATTATAAAAGCTTGCTGCACACCTCTTTTAGCCGCTGGGTCGTTGGAGATTGCAAATGGTCCATATCGGTTCAGTCTCGGATATAGCTCCCATATGAAGTGGTCCTTCGATTTGACTTTTTGAGCTTCTAGGAGCTGCAGTTATTAACCGATTGAGATGAAATTTTGCACATAGTGTTCCGTTACATTACATCCGAGAACCGTGGCAAATATGGTCCAAATGGGTGTATAACCTGGTGTAGCTCCTATATAAATCGATCTCCTGATTTGACATCTCAAGCCCCTGGAATCCTCAATTTTTATCCGATGGGGCTGAAATTTTGTACATAATGTGCAAACCCATTATGTAAAATTTTAGCAGTTTGGTGGGTTCCCAAGATTCGGCCGGCCGAACTTAGCATGATTGTTAATGCAGTCATTCCAAATGTAACACCGCCAAATATTGAACTGAGCTATAAAGTATATATATATTCTTGATCTTGATATTCTGAGTCGATCAAGCCATGTCCGTCTGTCCGTCTGTTGAAATCACGAAAGCGTTCTAACAAATACAGATGTCCGCTTGAAGTTTTGCAAAATTTTGCAAATGTGTCATATCGGTTCAGTTTCGGCCGGCCGAACTTAGCATGATTGCTAACGCAGTCATTCCAATTGTAACACCGCCAAATATTGAACTGAGCTATAAAGTATATATATATTCTTGATCTTGATATTCTGAGTCGATCAAGCCATGTCCGTCTGTCCGTCTGTTGAAATCACGAAAGCGTTCTAACAAATACAGATGTCCGCTTGAAGTTTTGCAAAATTTTGCAAATGTGTCATATGGGTTCAGATTTGGATATAGCTTCTTGAGCTCCTAGAGACCTCAATTTTCATCCGATTTAGCTGAAATTTGGCAAAAGGATTTGGGTTTTGACCGCCAATATCAGTGCCGAGTATGATCCGAATCGGTCAATACACTGGTATTCCACCATATAAACCGATTCCTGGGTTTGACTTTTTGAGCCTCTGGAAGCCTTAATATTCATCCGATTTGGCTAAAATTTGACACAAACACCGAATCGGTCCGTATACTGATAAAGCCCTCTGTAAACGATACTCGGATTCGACATCTTGAATTCCTGGGGGCCTCAATTTTCATTTGATTTGGCGGAAATTAGACACAGATACTTTTGCTATGAATTCCAACGTTCGTTACGTGTCAAGTATCGGTCTATATACTAATGTAGACCCTTTAAATTCCAATTCCCCGATATGACTACTTGAGACCATAGCTGCCGCCGCAAACAATTCCCGATTTGATTGTTGTAAAATAAGTCAAATACGAACTGATTTAATAAAAACAAATTTTTGGTGGAATCCAAGGTGGTGAGTATTCAAGATTCGGCTTAGCCGATCTAAGCACGTGTTTAGATTCTTTTTCGATGTTATTATACATAATTAAATTTTAAGCCTCTCATCCATTTTTGAACAACTTATGGTTTTGTATTGCTTTGTGATCTGCTCTATTTCTTGTGCTATAAGTAAAGCAAAAATTATTTATGGGAGTTGTAGTTTTCACAATTTTTGGTATACACCAAACAATTTACGGCCTCAACAAATTTCCTGATGTGTTTTCGTGTGCCTGAAGCCATTTGTCTGTTGCTTTAATGGTCCTTGTTGTTCTTAAAGTAACCGTTTAGTGGAGCGTACGTGTTTTCAATTCGCTCCTCGAAAAAAATATCCGTATCTCGGAATAGGTACCTATTACGAACAATTTTAAAGCCTCTCAGGAGTAGGCTCAAAATGGTCTTTAAAGACCTAACAGCTGTGGCGATGGCTTCAAACCGTACTTAAAGGTGGTATTTTCGATTCCAATTCAGACTTCGACAGTGTCAATGCAATCGGGCGAAAGTGCAGGATGCTGGGAGGGATAGATCTGACGTTCCAGGCACTTCTTCGGAAGCTGGGAAGAGATATCCCGAAGAGCATATTACTGCTAAAATGCTGCAAAAGAAGAAGAGCTCTCCCCGCTTTCAAGTACTCTGGGAAGACCAAGTCAGCCCTCACGCAATGGAGATTCCAGACAGTGTCAGTGCGGAATAGCAACGAATGATGCCCGCACGGACCCTGAGTCTTTATGGAGCACTGTGACTTCCAAAAGAACTACACAGCCATCATGGAAGGGGAAGATGGTCTCTGAAGAAGGCAAGGAGCCGCCTTCTTACGCCAGAGAGGCAAAGAAGGACAACAGAGATGAGATGACTTATGCAGCCATCAATATCGGCAGTGCATCCGGTAGGATTCCACCAGATCATCGGTCTCAAGTGGAGGATCTGGTTAATGAGCGGATTTTCGAACATGAGTGGAACTCTGAAGAGGGTCCATCCATACAAATGATGACCTGCGAGTGTAGAGGGGACATCTTTGCGTCAGCAGAATGTATTGATACCGTCAAAAAGATCGTCGGAAGTATCTACACTCACTGTGGCGCAAAGTACGACCTGCAAAGAAAAATGGACATCCCCCAGCTCACAAAGGTAACGGTCTTCATCAAGGATGAGAGCGGTGTATTTGCTACGGAACGCATGATGGAAGTCTGAAACAAGCAAAACGAAGAGTTGGCCGTGGACAAATGGGAGGTCTTCCACAGGGAGGAGAAGGAAGAAGGAACTCTCCTTGTGGTGGGCATTGATCAAGTCTCCGTGACAAGTTTGGCTAAGGCTTAAAGCATGGCGTACTACGGGACCAAGGCCGTCTTTTTCATGATAAGGAAGACTGGGACATGCAAATATCCTCAGGCGGTGGAGCTGCAGCTCACTCAATATCACCTAACGAACAGGGGCCTACGACGAGACAATATTGAGAAAACTAGGATAAGCTAAGATCTTAATATTAAAACAACAGGTTGTGCAGGGGAGAGAGACCCAAGACTGCTTAACGACTAACTTAAAGATTGGAAAGACTAGAAAAGGTAAAAATCTTAATTTGAAGCATCAGGCAGTGCATTTACGGAAATCTTAATGCAGCCTAGCGAACAGGGAGCCGACGATGAGACCATCACCCACTCCCAATAAACCCATTTATTGGAAAAACTAGTAAAGGTAAAAAATCCTAATATTGAAACATCAGGCAGCGCATTTATGGAAATCTCAATGCAGCCTACCGAACAGGGAGCCGACGATGAAACCATCACCCACTCCCAATAAACTCATTTATTGGAGGACCAATGATTAAGGTCACCCAGATAAACCTCCAATGGAGCGAGACTGCTACACATGCTCTAATGAAGAAAATCAGCTAGGGCAAAATATTCCATCAAATCCAAGCCATAGACTTTTTTGTTATTTTATTGTTTTTATACCCACCACCGAAGGATGGGGGTATATTCATTTTGTCATTCCGTTTGCAACACATCGAAATATCCATTTCCGACCCTATAAAGTATATATATTCTTGATCAGCGTAAAAATCTAAGACGATCTAGCCATGTCCGTCCGTCTGTCTGTTGAAATCACGCTACAGTCTTTAAAAATAGAGCTATTGAGCTGAAATTTTGCACAGATTCTTTTTTTGTCCATAAGCAGGTTAAGTTCGAAGATGGGCTATATCGGACTATAACTTGATATAGCCCCCATATAGACCGATCTGCCGATTTTGTTGAAATTTGGGACAGTGAGTTGTGTTAGGCCCTTCGACATCCTTTGTCAATTTGGCTCAGATCGGTCCAGATTTGGATATAGCTGCCATATAGACCGATCCTCCGATTTAGGGTCTAAGGCCCATAAAAGCCACATTTATGGTCCGATTTCGCTGAAATTTGGGATAGTGAGTTGTCTTAAGCCCTTTGACTTGATTCTTCAATTTGGTCCAGATCGGTTCAGATTTGGATATAGCTGCCATATAGACCGATCCTCTGGTTTACGGTCTTAGGCCCACAAAAGCCACATTTATTATCCGAATTTGATGAAATTCGGGGCAGTGAATTGTGTAAGGCCCATCGACATCCTTCGTAAATTTGGCTCAGATCGGTCCAGATTTGGATATAGCTGCCATATAGATCGATCCTCCGATTTATGGTGTAAAGCCCATAATAGCCACATTCATTATCCGATTTTACTGAAATTTGGGACAGTGAGATGTGTTAGGCCCTTTGACATATTTCGTCAATTTGGTTCTGATCGGTTCAAATTTGGATATAGCTGCCATATAGACCGATTTCTTGATTTATGGTTTTGGGCCCATAAAATGCTCATTTATTGCCCGATGTCCCCGAAATTTGGAACAGTGAGTTAAGTTAAGCCCCTTGACATACTTCTGCAATATCGCACAGATCGGTCCAGATTTGGATATAGCTGCCATATAGACCGATATCTAGGATTTAGGTTTTGGGGCCATAAAAGACGCATTTATTGTCCGATGTCGCTGAAATTTGAGACAGTGAGTTTGGTTAGGCTTTTCGACGTCCTTCTTCAATTTTGCCCAGATCAGTCCAGATTTGAATATAGCTGCCATATAGACCGATCTCTGGATTTCAGCTTTAGGGCCCATAAAAGAGGCATTTATTGTCCGATTTCGCCGAAATTTGGGACAGTGCTTAGTGTTAGGCTTTTCGACATGTTTATGCAACTTGGCCCAAATCGGTCCAGATTTGGATATAGCTGCCATGTAGACCGATATCTCGATTTAATGTCTTGGCCCCATAAAAGGCGCATTTATAATCCGATTTCACTGAAATTTGACACAGTGACTTATGTTCGGCTTTTCGACAACCGTGTCGTCTATAGTTCAGATCGGTATGAGGTATATGAGTATAAAGTGTGACATTTTCACTGAATTTTTATGAAAGTTGGTTTACATATATACCCGAGGTGGTGGGTATCCAAAGTTCGGGTATCCGAACTTAACGCCTTTTTACTTGTTTTTTTTTTGTATTATACATTGGGGTTAAATGTGAAAATCCACTGAACTAGGGGAAATAGTAAGTTCATACAGATAACAAGTAAAAGCGTGCTAAGTTCGGCCGGGCCCGATCTTATATACCCTCCACCATGGATCGCATTTGTCGAGTTCTTTTCCCGTCATCTCTTCGCAGGCAAAACAAGGATACAAGAAAAGATTAGCTCTGCTATTAGAGGGATATCAAGATATGGTCCGGTTTGGACCACAATTAAATTATATGTTGGAGACCTGTGTAAAATGTCAGCCAATTCGAATAAGAAATGCTCAAGAAGTAAAATAGAGAGATCGATTTATATGGGAGCTGTATCGGGCTATAGACCAATTCAGACCATAATAAACACGTATGTTGATGGTCATGAGAGAATTCGTCGTACAAAATTTCAGCCAAATCGGATAATAATTGCGACCTCTAGAGGCTCAAGAAGTCAAAATCCCAGATCGGTTTATATGGCAGCTATATCAGGTTATAAACCGATTTGAACCTTATTTGACACAGTTGTTGAAAGTACGAATAAAATACGTCTTGCAAAATTTCATTCCAATCGGATAAGAAATGCGCACTCTAGAGGCTCAAGAAGTCAAGACCCAAGATCGGTTTATATGACAGCTATTTCAGGTTATGGACCGATTTGAACCATAATTGGCACAGTTGTTGGATAAACATAATCATAACAAACTACTACGTGCCAAAATTCATCCTAATCGGATAAGAATTGCGCACTCTAGATGCTCAAGAAGTCAAGACCCAAGATCGGTTTATATGGGAGCTGTATCAAAACATGGACCGAAATGGCCCATTTACAATACCAACACTAATAAAAAGTATTTGTGCAAAATTTCAAGCGGCTAGCTTTACTCCTTCGGAAGTTAGCGTACTTTCGACAGACAGATGGACGGACATGGCTAGATCGACATAAAATGTCGCGACGATCAAGAATATATTAGGTTGCCCAAAAAGTAATTGCGGATTTTTCATATAGTCGGCGTTGAAAAATTTTTTCACAGCTTGTGACTCTGTAATTGCATTCTTTCTTCTGTCAGTTATCAGCTGCTACTTTTAGCTTGCTTTAGAAAAAAAGTGTAAAAAAAGTATATTTGATTAAAGTTCATTCTAAGTTTTATTAAAAATGTATTTACTTTCTTTTAAAAAATCCGCAATTACTTTTTGGGCAACCCAAAATTTATGGGGTCTCAGACGAATATTTAGAGTAGTTACAAACAGAATGATGAAATTAGTATACCCCCCATCCTATGGTGGAGGGTATAAAAAGACAATGTATAATATCACACTGCGTCATTTCTCGAAAATTTCATCAAAATGCAGCAACGCCTCATCGTCTTCCCCACATGCTATCACTTACCGCACCGATTTTGCATAAGTGAGCTCGTAGACCTATGTGCCCAGCTATGATGCTAAAAGCAATACTGACCTCCTTGTTATTTCTTTTCAGTCTCGTCTTCTCACGATCTGGATCACCCCATAAGATTTTCGCCGTCCTACCGACGTTTCGCTGTTCGATAGTGTTGCATTTTGTCGTCGCCCAAGCCCTTAACCAAGTTTATTGACGGCAGTTCTCTGGACTTTACTGCCAAATCGTCTGACCTTTCATTCCGATGCGGATTATGCCATCCTCAGAGAACGCGTTAATCTTCTTCTTATGAGTACTTTTTGTGGCAAACGAGTCGTTTTGGCCTTATAAATTGTAAAGGAAAATCGAGTCGTTTTCAGAGCATTATAAAGAGAGAACACATAGTTTGCTCAAAACAGCTCCCATCGCCTAAAGTTTCATAGCCGCAATGGCTGCCTCACACTTAATCTGTATGTCAATGGGTAGGATATCTAAATTAGTCTCCAGTGCCTTAGTGACCTTACCTTCCTGGTTGTTATTGCGCTTATGGCCATATTACTGTCCGTAAAGATGTTCACACTCGCCGTGCTCGCGTTATTACCACACCACCTCACGCATTACGTGATCGCCCTAATCTCTGCCTGCAGATCTCAGTCCCTGGGTTCTTAATGTAGACCCCTAGGCTCACTCTGTCCCCTAGCTTTGATCTATCCGTGTAACATTCTCTTCCAAATGTCATTCCAAGACTGTGCCGCAGGCAGCAGTGCCTCCCACTCGACCTCAAGTGTCGTCTCAGGTATCCGATCGGAAACCTCTCCCATCCTTCCCGGCTTCCTATCGTCACCTCGATTATATTGCGATGGTATGAGCTGCTCCCATCTTCAATCTATTCTCCCATCGCCTTAAGTCTCATAGCCGCAATGGCTGCCTCACACTTAAGCTGTATGCCAATGGGTAGGATTTCTAAATTAGTCTCCAGTGCCTAAGTGGGCGTGGTCCTCATCGCTCCGCCTATGCCAAAACAACATGTTCCCTGAACCAGTTGCATTATCCTTACGCTGCACTTTTTCTCCAACGCAGTCCACCAAATACCTAAGGCGTAGGAAGGTATTGGTCTGGTTACGGTTGGACAAATTTGAATTTGTCCTTTAATTTAAGTATTTTAGTAGTTAAGTACTTATCGTAAAACAAATTGAATTATATTGTGAATTATGTTGAATTGTATAAGTATAAGAAATCATATGAAATCCCTTAGTACTAAGATATAATAGAATAAGTCGATTGTGAATTAATAGCTGTCAAATTTAGTACTTAAAGCCACTCTCCTTGTCTTAGAATTACATTACTTCACTTCTTCAACAACCGCAGACAAGGTGAGCACGCACACTACCCATCTCCTCTCTTTCCTTAATAAACCCTTAACATTGTTCTTTTATATAAAACGAACACTTACCGCCTTTTTATTTCCCCCTTTCTCTTTGGGCTACCTCTACTCCTATTGAACTTATTATTCCTCTTGGTATGAGGAATAATAAGCAGTCCACTAACTCCACAGGGAATTCCGCCAGTGACGTCACAGCGCAAAAGTCCACATACATCACTCATTACATCACTCACCTCCGCTCCGTCTACTCTAGGAATCCCCCCATTTTTGTGCATGGTCCATCGTTAGCCGTTCACTGAGACGACCATCAGCTGAGATAAAACCCATCTACGCACATTGCCCAACATAATAGTCGATGAAGATATTGGTATTGCACTTCTCCCGCTTTTAAAAATATATACTCCGTATTGCACAATTTATATTTACATTATTACTATTTGCCAATCTAAAAAGCAATGGCAAAAGAAGAAGAAAAAAATAGACCAAGGCATAACCAAAGCTGCTGTTATTGAGAGAAAGAATAACAAAAAAAGGCACATACCTACAAACGAATTGAACCACAGAACGAAAGCGAGATCAATCCGTCTATGTGGTCATTGAACTCGTGACGTATACCAAAAGGCAAGGTACCCTAATATAGGGTAGAAGGAAGAAATATTACAATAATTATTAAATTGGATGTATGCACTTGAGGAAATACTGGGTGTTGTATATTTCACTTGTTATTTATATCGCCAATTAGAATCAGTTGAAATTTTTGCACACTTCTCGGTCTATCTCATTGTTGTGTTAGGACGGTAAGACATTACATTAAACAATATTTTCAAGCCATTTGCTCTTGTCAAATATCTTACACTTGGGGTTTTATTTAAAACTCTACCATTGAAACTAAGCCTAATATCACAGTTACGTTCCCGTGTTAGTGCAGAGTTATTTCCATATTAAATTTATTTGTATGTAAACATTCCCATTTTCTGTTTTGCTTACTTCTTTTGGGTCATTGACCAAGTAGAAGACATACACCACGGGTACGGTGTTGCCAGATTAGTTGATTTGTGCCTATTTGTGGGATTGTGTTTCCTTGCATAGATTCCTCTGTGTGTATTCCTAACTGAAGCTGACAATGAATCAAAGTTCACGGTAACTTTTACTTGTATAGAACATCTGATTTGCGTACTGGTTTATGATATGGTAATAACGTATCAGCCAAACCGTACACA
This sequence comes from Stomoxys calcitrans, assembly GCF_963082655.1. Classification (NCBI taxonomy): domain Eukaryota; kingdom Metazoa; phylum Arthropoda; class Insecta; order Diptera; family Muscidae; genus Stomoxys; species Stomoxys calcitrans. The sequence continues at coordinate 158,398,942 of NC_081553.1, read as the reverse complement.
GAAAGGAATATCCCCGTTTTTTATGGCGAAAAATGCACTCATGCAGATTTTACTCTTCAATTCATTTGAAGGAATTGGAAGTCAATGTATAATAGATATTTGTATACATATTAACAAAAGCCCAATTGCACCCAGATACTAACCCCTATTGCACAGGATAAGCATTTTAGATTCTTATAACATTCCAGCCTTCAGTGAACTTGCTTTACAAGTTAAATATTTTGTTGAACACGATTTGTTTTTTGACGCCGATTTAATGGAATTCGGCTTGCTTTTCAAATGTCTTTCATCGGTATATCGCTTATCACTGTTATGATTATGCTCATCCCGTACATTTGAAACTCCCGCTTACATTGCAAAGAATTATTTGGGGTTTCCATGAAATCTTGAGTTTAGAATACTCACACTTGAAGTCTAAGCTCATCTATGTTTAGACAACCGCATAATTCTGAATTATAAGGTTATATTTCGGCATTTATTGCATATCCCGCTACCGTTCTAATTCAGAAGTCTTTTGAACGCTGAAGTAACGATTTGGTGATTTATTGGAGCTTACCCTTGCACCTACTCACACCGCAAATCCAAATCATTTCTCACTCCCTCTCTCTCTCTCTACAAAGAGATTTCGACCGGAACACTACCAAATAATTCTTGAACTACGCTGAAAATATAGCCAACCCCGCGCTGTTCTCCTCAATCCCTTTTTTCTCTCGCGCTATTGTACGAAACCGATTTAAGATGAGCTTGGAAAACGCGGCCTCAGATTTGGCATCCCTACCTTTGTAATGGACCACTTCGGACTGTCCAATAATATGGTCTCAAATTACTATAGAGCAAAGGAACGAGTGGGAGCCATTGACTGGGCTAGCTATCAGCCGGTTTGGGGAGGTTCTTGTTCACTCCACTCCATTAAACTTGGTCCACACAAGAAATAAATTTGTTTTTTTAGACTCCCTACAAATATGAATACAAAATTCAAACTATGGGCTGACCACGACAACAATAGATGACATTAATACCCCACACTGGGTCAACATTTCGGAAATAAATAAAAACGTCTATCAAAACACGTCATTGGGTCTCCAGATGGATTGGAGCCCGGTGCTCTATACCCACCCTACCTATGATTTTAACCCTGCACCAAATATTGGCTAAAATCCCTAACGATCATCTAAGTCATTTTTTTATTACACCTTGTAAGAAGAGAAAATAAATTTAGCCTTTCATTGTGGATTCAATATTTATTTTAACCAAAAAAAAAAAACATTTAATATAAATTTACTACAACTAAGAAAATTTAAGTGGCGGTATATAAAAAATTCATTTTCTTAATATAGCGAAAAAACTTATTCTGAACACCATAACTATTATTTAAAAAAACAATCTTGACAAATATTAATTGCAAGGGAAATGATCATTAAAAAAATTTTTGCTGGGCATAAGAAAAAAAAACTGCGAACACACTTTGTTCACCGAGCCTAGCTTAACAAACAGCCAGATGTTGGTACAACCAAAGAGCAAAATAATAAAAAAACAATAAATCTATGACGTCACTACATGACTTGTTAAGTTCGCTTTTGGTTCTTAGACGCGACATCAAAACAACAAAGCACAATGTAATAAATGATAGAGACAATTTTACTCACCAAACAAATACACCGCTGGATGAGGCCTCTTCCATTGTTGCTGTGGTTGGTTGCTAGGCTATGATAAAAGATCAATTCGTACTTAGGCTTGATTGCTTAATGATGTTTGTCAGCGATAGGTAATTATCCTCTTGGTTGTAACAAAATTTGTGACTGCAATTAATTAAATATGGGTGACTCCATACCTTTTCAAAAAAAAAACATATGATAATTTTGGGCAATATAATTATACTCCCTGAGTAAAAATAAAAAATTCTTCACTAAATTCTTATTTTTTTCGGTGATACTGGTGGGGAATGATACTGGTCTTCATACTCTCATACTAGTTGGTTTCTTAGAATGGAGTGGTGCTTTAAATCCAAATAGCTTGGTGATTTTAAACCAAACTAGAGAACGGCATGGAAGGAAGTTTATATACTTAGGCCATCGATTCCTCTTCCGATGAACCTATCCACGGAGGGGGGGATTTTGCCTTTTAATCAATTCACGGCAGTTCAAAGGCCGAGAGTGGAGTTTTCCTTTACTGGGTTAATTCTCTATTCAAAGGTAATTTTGGTTGGATTGGAAGGCAAATTTTGGGCTATGGCAGCAGCCTGCAATAAAAATCTTCGGGGATTTTGGATCGATAACTTGGGGGGAGTGGTGACTCCGTTGGAGCCTCCGACTCGTTCAAATGAGGTTATGGTACCTCTTTCATCACGTTTTTCGTTCCTTATTGTGTATAATCGGTTGATTTCACGGAATTCAATACTTGGATACCGTTCCAGAAATATAAGAACCACGTGTGGAAAAAAGCACTTTCTGGCAATATAAATTTTCACTAAATTTTTAACAATTCCACATGAAAACGGATATATTTACCTCAAAAATCCTTAAATCCACAAAGAAGTAATTTAATTTAAGTATCATAAAAGTGATAATTGTAATATTTAAGAACAAAACTATCGAACTTTGAAAATTTTAATGATTCACCATAGGCTTAATTCTTTCACTTCCTTGCTGGTTAATAGATCAACGAAAAAGAATGATAGTGGAGATCAAATTGTCTAAGCAAACCTCTTGAAGGGGTATGGTGAAGCAGGAGAGAAAACGTAGCAGAAAAATAACCATAGCCATACAAGTTGATTATCGATTTGACTCCCTTTTCATGGCTCTCAGTAGCAGTCATGAAATGTACTGTACCAAATAATTCAAAATGAATCGTTACGTTTGAAAACGCATATTACAAACCACATAATACTTGCATAGTATGTAAAAGTATTAGGGGGAGCATATCAGTTCAAGGACGTATGTCCTTGGCATGGTAGGTACCATTATTCTTACTATCGACATCTTGAAGTATATAATAATGACTTCCTATTTTCTCCTTAACCTCGGCCTTAATAAAAAGGGGTGCTAATTTCGAGTTAAATCTCTTCTCCTGACAACTCTGTGCAAAGTTCCTGCGGAACACAATTTGTCCTACTTTATAAACAATGGGCCTAGTCCTCAAGTTATATTGTTGACGATTTGTCTCGTAGGCAGCCGACAAGTGGTCTTTCAGAGTCTTCCTTAAGGTCTGTAGTTCGTCATCCCTATGCAACTGAGCGCCTGGCTCATTCAAAGCCTCTAAATTCCTAAGAAGTTTGTAAGAACTGCCATGGGTCACCATATCCAAACCGAAAACGGCGCGGTATGGGGAGCATTTAATCGCCTGGTGATATGTGTTGCGCAAGGCACAACTTATAGCACTAAGATGTTGGTTCCACTTGGTATGGTCGCCCTTGAGGTATGTCCGAATTCCCGCTATAATAGAACGGTTGACCCTCTCCGAGGCATTTGCCTGTGGAGAGTATAAGGCGGTATAGGTATGCGAAATGCCAAGGGATGTCAGGAAGGCGTTGAAATCATGGGCTTTGAATTGGGAACCATTGTCGCTCACAATAGATTCCGGTACTCCATAGATATGGAAGATATCAGAAGTCAAATAGTCAATAATGGCAGCGGACGTAAATTTCCTTAGTGGGCATAGCCAGTGGAACTTGGTCAAATGGTCCAATACTATCAACAAGCCAATGTAGCCCTGCTTGGTACGAGGATATGGTCCTAATAGATCTATATACATCCTCTGAAAAGGGCGAGATATTTCCACCTGCCGACCCATGTCCGGCTTCATTATAAAATTCGGTGCCTTACAAGTCTTGCAATTCTCACAAGACCGAATGTAACTGCGAACGTCCGAAACTAACCCAGGCCAGTAAAAATTCCTACGAATCAATTCCACCGTCTTTGCAGTGCCACAATGAGCAGAAACCGGCGAGTCATGAGCGCGAATCACCACACTCTGCCTTAATTTCTCCGGAACCCAAAGCTTCCAACAAGTGGCTTCCTGCTCAGGATCTCCGTCATAGTGGTCAGTTCGGATATAGACAAATCGGTCTACGATTTTCAAATCAGGGTATTGTGCAATATCAGAATTGATCCTATCCCTCAATCGACAATAATCCTCATCGTCAAAATGGGGTGAATCCAAATCTATCTCAGGCTGAAGGCACTCGATTCCGGTTACTTCCCCAAAGGGAATTCTCGAGAGTGCGTCAGGCACCACATTCTCTTTACCCTTTCGATGGCGAATGGTAAATTTGAAGCCTTGCAGCTTGAATACCCACCTGGCCAAGCGTCCAGTTAAATCCGGTTGCCTCATTAACCACAACAATGAGGAGTGGTCGGTGACTACCTCGAATTCTTGCAACTCGAGATAGCAACGAAACTTCTTTATCGCCTCGACCGCCGCTAAGCATTCGCGCTCGGTCACACTATAGTTCCGCTGTGCTGTACTCAGTTTACGTGACATGAATGCAATTGGCTTCTCATTTCCTTCCTCATCTAATTGTACCAGGACTGCTCCTATGCCAAAGTCGCTGGCATCGCAGTGTAAATAAAATTTTTTGGAAAAATCTGGATTAGAGAGTACCGGAGCAGAAGTCAAGAGCTTTTTAAGACCGTCAAATGCCGTCTGCGCCTCGGATGTCCAACAAAACTTCCTCTTGGTAGATAATACCTCTGTAATGGGAAATACGATCGATGAAAAATTAGCCACAAATCTTCGATACCATCCTGCAAGGCCAAGGAAGCCTCGGACCTGCTTAATATTCCTGGGTATAGGCCAAGACAAGATGGAATCGATTTTTTGTGGGTCGGTCTTAATGCCACCATCCCCGATAATATACCCCAAGTAATTCACTTCGGTGACACAGAAATGCGATTTGGCAATGTTCAATGTCAGATTTGCCTTACGAAATTGATTGGCAAGTCTCACTAGTACGGCGAGATGCGAAGAAAAATCCTCCGATACGACTACCAAGTCATCCAAATAGCCGAAAACACAATTTCGCAAATCCGGAGGAATAATCTCATCGACCAAACGACACATTGTAGCAGGAGCGTTGCAGAGGCCAAAAGGCATGACAACGAATTGATAGAGAGGCCTGCCGGGAATTGTAAAGGCTGTTAAGGCTTTAGACGCCTCAGTAAGGCCAATCTGCCAATAGGCATCTTTCAGGTCAAGCTTCGAAATGATGTTAGCCTTAGGGAGTCGAGCGAAAATTCCCTCGATACTCGGCAAAGGGTAAGCATCTTTTCGAGTGACCTGATTGAGCCTCCGAGCATCGAGACACAATCGCACTTTATTAGGCTTTAAGACGAGCCGCATCGGCGAACTCCAGGCCGAAGTGGAAGGCTCTATCACCCCCAGCGACAACATGCGGTCTACCTCCTGGTACATCAATTGTTCCACGGCGGGTGACACAGGGTAGTACCGTTGCTTTACGGGGGGAGCCCCATCCACCTCAATGTGGTGTCGAATCAAGGGTGTTCGGCCCAAGCCCTGCCCGTCACAATTTGGAAACAAATCAACAACAGCAGTAAGTTGTTGACGCTGTCGTAAAGTGAGAGGGTATGCCTGTGCACCACCTAATTTGGAATCAGACGTATCAGCAGCCGCCAACATCTCTGAGACAATTTTGGACGAGTCCTCACCAATAGAGGAAAAACCAATATCTCCGAATAAATCTGGTGCTAAATCGAAGGACCTCCAGAAATCCAATCCCAAGATAAGTCTCTGTGATATCGCCGGCACAATTAGTAGTCTCATCCTGTGGACAGTATTCTTAAATTCAACGTCGACCTCCAGATAACCTGACACATTCAGTCTACTACCATCCGCAGTTCTAACGCAAGTCCGTAAAGGGAAAAATTCCTTAAAAGTACTAAAATTGGTCTGGGCTAGTTCTGCACCGATACATGACACATTCGCCCCAGTATCGAGCAAACCTAATTCCGAAAATGTCAAAAATTTCACCGAGGCATAATAACGTTTGTCCAACGTATTATTGACAATAGCAGATATGCAAAACTTCGAAACGAACCGCCTCTGTTGGTAATAACGACGTAGTCGTAAAGTAGAACGTTTTGGTCTCCGAATCAAGACAGAGTCTACAAATATCTCATTCCTTTTAGACAAATATCTCTCCCATCTCTTATGATAAGGTAAAATCGGGTATAATATGGGTTCAGGACAATTATCAATACGTCTGTCCGTGCCTGGTCTAGTCAAAATCCGTATAGTCTTTCCAGTTTCCATCTCGGGAATATGTAAGTCAGAGTCAGAAGAAACTGGCAATAGGACGGTAGTCCGATCCTGCTCTGAACTGTTGGCGCTATTTAGTTTTTTGACCGGGAAATCCTCTTTAAGGCGCATTTTTGGCATTGAGGCTTATAGGTATTTTTAGCCCCACAGCCATAGCAGAAAATGTTCCTTTCCTCCTCACAATCTTCCCAAAAATGTCCTATGCCATCACAATTCCAACACCTGACCGGGCGGGAAGATGACTGAATAGCATCGACGGATAAAGCTGGTGGAACTGCCTCATTCTCAAACTCATCCTCAGCAGAAAAATCCACTTCTGCTATCTGACGACGAATAAATGGAATTTTCGAAGGCACATTCCTTTTAAAGTAGTCCTCGCCTAAAAGCGACTCCCTCATCTGCACTAGCTTGCGCAAATGTGCAATAGAAAAAACGGGGACATACAGTAACTCATGTCGAATCTCCGGACGTAAGTTGCGTGTTAAAACCTCAATCAACTCCTGTTCCGGCATTGGAGAATCGAGCCTATCTAACATCGACGAGATCGCCTCGTAAAAAGTTTCAAAACTTTCATTAGGCTTCATTTTCCTAGCGCGTATCTCCTCTTTGATATCAAATGATGATCGAAATTCCTTATATTGGTACTTCAACGCCGCACAAAACGACCCCCATTCGATTTGGTCTACTTGTTTATGGTAGCGCCAATACCAATCCTGCGCCTTACCAGTCAATAGTAATGGTAAATTTTTACAAAGCTGTGTAAAATCATTATTCAAATTCTCCCTGGTCAGTGTCCGGACCCTGTATAAGAATTCGTCCACACTTATTCCCGCGGAAGAGCCATCGAATCGTATGTGCCAATCCCGAATGATTGAAGTAACCTTGTCAGGTCTGATCTGCTGTGTATCCAGTGAAAAAGGTGATCTACTTCCCCGAGAAGGCGCATCCCTCAATACCTCAACCTGTGGCCGACCATCAAATGCCGGTTGTGAAGGAATATTAGCAGTATTCGGATTTGAACACGAAGGTCTATCAATAGTGCCTGTCTGAACTTGTGAACCCATATGATTCATGTGTAAAGAAGCACTCGTATTAGGTTCCACTGCCGAAGCAGAAGGTGCAAGGTCCAAATTCCTAAGGATTCTAGTCATTGTGTGTTCAATGATTGTCACTAACTGAGAATAATCAATTGCTGGCTGAATAGCACATTGCCTGGCATCTCGACTAGCATCACGATTACCGTTCGCATAAGGTGACTTTGGCAGATTTAGTCTTGGATCATCATCCAACGGAAGCCCCATATCTATCACATCATCGTAAGACCGATCCTTGAATAAATTCCTAATTGTACTCCTCGTATTGTGCTGTTTTGGCTTCGCCCCTCGACCTCGCCCCCTATAATTCCTACCTTTCTCCGGTAGAAGAATTTTCTTAAGCTCGGTAAGCGAACAAGGCCTTTTGCACGTCGGACAATCCGCGGAGTTAGACAAATGAGACTCAATACAATTGCCATGAAAAGTATGTTTACATTCAGAAATGAATAAAGCGTCATGTTCGGGCAATATAGGCTCATCACAAATTATACAAATATTCTCCGATATAGAATCAGAAGCATCAGCTGCAGCCGCAGCGCCTAAAGGTTGCTGTGGTGTTCTCTCCATGATTATTCTAAAAAATGTATAGCTCTATTTCCTGAAACAATTTCTCGTTTAACGACTTTCGTATTCTCATGAAAATAATTTCTTACAATTTACGGTGTAATTAAAAAAATGACTTAAATTTTACATATTTTGATTGACGATACAAAACCGGGCTATGGAATGGCAATCTAAGATAAAATGTTTCAAAACAAACCAACCTCTATTTTCTTTTCTTGGTACTACCCTACGTGGACAAGATGTGCCACCAGCAACTATCTTGTTAATCCTACAATATGGTAGGAGGAAGGAAAACTAGCTTCGAAAAACTTATATCCGTAAATTCCAATGGTCAATGAAATCTAAAAGGATCTAGCAATCCCAGAGGATTATATGTAGAAGAAACTCAAAATTAATTTAGTTGATGTGTTCGAGATATTGACTCAAACAATCAAAATTCCAAACGCTTTGAATTTTATCTACACAAAAATTACTTAGAAATCGCTAAAACTTCCTCTTCCATTGTTTGGTAAGAAGACTATAACTTATTTTGGATGATAATGCAAGGGAAAGAAGATACAAACGTTTACACATCTACATCTACTAGGCCCCACGTTGGGCGCCAATTTCTGTAATGGACCACTTCGGACTGTCCAATAATATGGTCTCAAATTACTATAGAGCAAAGGAACGAGTGGGAGCCATTGACTGGGCTAGCTATCAGCCGGTTTGGGGAGGTTCTTGTTCACTCCACTCCATTAAACTTGGTCCACACAAGAAATAAATTTGTTTTTTTAGACTCCCTACAAATATGAATACAAAATTCAAACTATGGGCTGACCACGACAACAATAGATGACATTAATACCCCACACTGGGTCAACATTTCGGAAATAAATAAAAACGTCTATCAAAACACGTCATTGGGTCTCCAGATGGATTGGAGCCCGGTGCTCTATACCCACCCTACCTATGATTTTAACCCTGCACCAAATATTGGCTAAAATCCCTAACGATCATCTAAGTCATTTTTTTATTACACCTTGTAAGAAGAGAAAATAAATTTAGCCTTTCATTGTGGATTCAATATTTATTTTAACCAAAAAAAAAAAACATTTAATATAAATTTACTACAACTAAGAAAATTTAAGTGGCGGTATATAAAAAATTCATTTTCTTAATATAGCGAAAAAACTTATTCTGAACACCATAACTATTATTTAAAAAAACAATCTTGACAAATATTAATTGCAAGGGAAATGATCATTAAAAAAATTTTTGCTGGGCATAAGAAAAAAAAACTGCGAACACACTTTGTTCACCGAGCCTAGCTTAACAAACAGCCAGATGTTGGTACAACCAAAGAGCAAAATAATAAAAAAACAATAAATCTATGACGTCACTACATGACTTGTTAAGTTCGCTTTTGGTTCTTAGACGCGACATCAAAACAACAAAGCACAATGTAATAAATGATAGAGACAATTTTACTCACCAAACAAATACACCGCTGGATGAGGCCTCTTCCATTGTTGCTGTGGTTGGTTGCTAGGCTATGATAAAAGATCAATTCGTACTTAGGCTTGATTGCTTAATGATGTTTGTCAGCGATAGGTAATTATCCTCTTGGTTGTAACAAAATTTGTGACTGCAATTAATTAAATATGGGTGACTCCATACCTTTTCAAAAAAAAAACATATGATAATTTTGGGCAATATAATTATACTCCCTGAGTAAAAATAAAAAATTCTTCACTAAATTCTTATTTTTTTCGGTGATACTGGTGGGGAATGATACTGGTCTTCATACTCTCATACTAGTTGGTTTCTTAGAATGGAGTGGTGCTTTAAATCCAAATAGCTTGGTGATTTTAAACCAAACTAGAGAACGGCATGGAAGGAAGTTTATATACTTAGGCCATCGATTCCTCTTCCGATGAACCTATCCACGGAGGGGGGGATTTTGCCTTTTAATCAATTCACGGCAGTTCAAAGGCCGAGAGTGGAGTTTTCCTTTACTGGGTTAATTCTCTATTCAAAGGTAATTTTGGTTGGATTGGAAGGCAAATTTTGGGCTATGGCAGCAGCCTGCAATAAAAATCTTCGGGGATTTTGGATCGATAACTTGGGGGGAGTGGTGACTCCGTTGGAGCCTCCGACTCGTTCAAATGAGGTTATGGTACCTCTTTCATCACGTTTTTCGTTCCTTATTGTGTATAATCGGTTGATTTCACGGAATTCAATACTTGGATACCGTTCCAGAAATATAAGAACCACGTGTGGAAAAAAGCACTTTCTGGCAATATAAATTTTCACTAAATTTTTAACAATTCCACATGAAAACGGATATATTTACCTCAAAAATCCTTAAATCCACAAAGAAGTAATTTAATTTAAGTATCATAAAAGTGATAATTGTAATATTTAAGAACAAAACTATCGAACTTTGAAAATTTTAATGATTCACCATAGGCTTAATTCTTTCACTTCCTTGCTGGTTAATAGATCAACGAAAAAGAATGATAGTGGAGATCAAATTGTCTAAGCAAACCTCTTGAAGGGGTATGGTGAAGCAGGAGAGAAAACGTAGCAGAAAAATAACCATAGCCATACAAGTTGATTATCGATTTGACTCCCTTTTCATGGCTCTCAGTAGCAGTCATGAAATGTACTGTACCAAATAATTCAAAATGAATCGTTACGTTTGAAAACGCATATTACACCTTCGGGATCTGATAATCTTACAAGCTCCGCTTCCTCAGTGAAAACGTCTCCAAGTCAGGACAAATTTCTCTTTGATTGCGACCATTTGATCAACTTTTGCACTCAGTTTGAGCAAAGTGACATTCAGGATCAAACGGATTCGCTATTGGAGGTGAAGTTGGAAGATTTGGAGAATAGGTGGCAACAACTTCAGGCTACCTATGAAGGTCTCATGCTAGCTCCAAGTAACACCAATACCAAGGACTTTAGGGCGAACGCAAGGATAAATTTCAACGCCAGTTCCGAGGCATATTATACGGCAAGATCCCAGATTCTCGACATTCTGAGAATCTCGGGTGGAAATGCTCGCCAGAACGCGAGGCACAGCCTTATTCCGGCTTATATTCCCCAATCTACGGCTAACCATCCTTCTCAAGAGATTGGTACTAGCTATATCAAGGTCCCTCCCTGTGATACTGAGGTATTTAAAGGAGGTTACGAATAATGGCCGTCATTCCGTGACATGTTCACGGCGGTTTACGCAAACCATCCGAAATTGACCCGAGCTCAAAAGTTATATCATCTGCGAAACAAGACTAGGGGTGCGGCCGGTGCCATAGTCAAGAGGTACACTCTATGTGATGAGAATTTTGAGCTCGCTTGGAGTGCCCTCAAAGCTCGCTATGAGAATAAGCGAGTCTTAGTAGATAATCAGCTGAAAATCCTCTTCAACATCCCAACGGCCTCTGTGGAGAATAGTGAAGCAATTCGCAGGATTCAATCCACAGTTAATGATTGTCTCTGCAATCTAAGAACTCTTGACGTCAATGTGGAAAGCTGGGATCCAATCTTGTTATACTTGGTATCGACCAAGTTGCCAGATGAGACACTGGCTCTCAACTTCAGGGGCAAGACGCCTCTCTCATGTTCAGGCCAATTTCTCGGCCAACAATGAAATGATTTTGCTACGAACAGCTCTGGTTCGCATTGAACATCAGGGGGAGCTGTTTACTCTAAGAGCCCTTATTGATCCTGGTTCTCAACGAACATTCATTACTCAAAGAATGCAGAAGCGCTTGCAACTTCCCACTACTAAAGCGCACTTTGAGATTTTTGGAATTGGCGAACAAACTCAGACGTCGGAAAAGGAATGCCAACTCGTCATTGTTGCGGAGAAGTACGACGTCCGCTTTACTGTCTCGGCTATAGTTTTGCCTAAAGTGACAAAATGGCTTCCTTCCGTCTCATTCGAGATATCAAATCCCTCAGAGTTGGAGGAGCTTGACTTAGCCGATCCAAGCTTTAATAAATCAGCTCAAATCGACCTGATATTGGGCAATGATTCTGAACGATTCATAAATGTTGAAGGAATCAGGAAGAATATATGTGGTGATACCTCAGCATACAATACGGTTTTTGGCTGGGTGTTGAGCGGTCCAATGGAAACTGAAAGAATTTTCTCATTTTCCACGAACGTGGTTGAATCCGAGGATGTAAAAATAAGCGAACTTCTGAGAAAATTCTGGGAGCAAGAAGAGGTACCCATGGCTCCCCCTCTGTGTGAGGAAGATCAGTTTTGCGAGGAGTTCTACTCGAAAACTACCTCCAGATCCCCGGATGGTAGATACGTCGTGAGACTGCCTTTCAAAGCTGAATTCTCCGACTCCCTATCTCTTGGCTCATCTCGTTTTCTCGCTCTGGCTCAATATAATCGAATGGAGTCAAAGCTCTCTGATGATCCCGAGCTAAATACCGAATATAATTCAGTTTTGAACGAGTACATCTCTCTCGGTCATGCTGAAGAGACCTCATCCCAAGAAATAAACTCCGGTGGAAAATACAATTCGTTCTATCTTCCCCACCATGCAGTCGTCCGTCCAGAGCATAAGTCCACTAAAGTCAGAATCGTCTTTAACGCGTCTCGTAAGAGCAAATCTAGACAGTCTTTAAATGATGTGCTCCATACTGGACCTACGCTCCAGACTGACTTGACATCAGTACTTCTCAATTGGCGAAAGTATAGATATGTTTTCTGCGGGGACATTCAAAAGATGTATAGGCAGATATGGCTACACCCTATCGACAGAGCTTATCAGCGTATACTTTTCCGGCCAGATCCCAAGGGACCGGTAAAAGATTTTGAGTTAAAAACGGTTACCTTTGGCGTGAACTGTGCGCCGTTCTTAGCAATTCGCACGCTCCTACAACTCGCCTCTGATTCTGAAAGGGAGTTTCCCGATGTCGCGGAAACATTGAGAAAAGAGACATATGTCGACGACATTTTGTCCGGAGGCTTCTCTATAGAGGACACTATTCGAGCACAAGAGAACTTAAGCTCAGTCCTTAAGCAGGCAGGGTTTCCTCTTGTTAAAATGACTGCAAATGACCCCAAATTGCTTGATCATCTCCCACAAGAGAGTCTATATGACTACGAGTTCTTGCGCTTTGACGAGTCGAGCACTACCAAGACACTTGGCATCAAATGGAATGCGCTAACTGATTCCTTCAGTTACACTCTCGGCGCCATTCCGACGGACCAACCCATTAGTAAACGCAAGGTTTTTTCAGCCGTGGCTCAATTATTTGATCCTGCAGGTTGGGTTGCTCCTGTAGTAATTAGATCGAAGATATTGATGCAACAACTTTGGCTCGAAGGTCTTGATTGATAAGCAGCAAACCCCGCTTATACAGTCCACTAACTCCACAGGGAATTCCGCCAGTGACGTCACAGCGCAAAAGTCCACATACATCACTCATTACATCACTCACCTCCGCTCCGTCTACTCTAGGAATCCCCCCATTTTTGTGCAACGGTACTGTAGAGCCAATGGACTACCAATATCTGAGAGCCATCTCGGTGCGCTCCCGAATGCGACACATCCAATCACACTAGATCACTACTAAGTATTTGATCTTGTCAGATATCGAAATCGTTTTATTGAGGAAACGTGGTACGTTAAATTGTCCCACGTTTGTCTTACTCGTGAAAACGCAGCTTTCAGTCTTCTCTGGGTTAAAGTCGTACTTCTGCACAGCTAATTCGGATCTATATCCTTCAGAAGTATTATAACATCGTCTGCGTAGTAGACGGGTTCAAATCCCTCCTCAGTCAGAATCTGTTATAGGTTCTTTATGGTGGTCATCCATACGAGTGGCCATAAAATCCCCCTATGGCGTGCCCTGTGCCACTTCCTCCACTATATTTATGTCATGGGACTAACAATGTATCACGTTTCTAAGTACCCGGTCCATCCAGTACTGGTATAAGGATTGCATCATTTTGTCGGTCTGCACCCTCGATGTCAATTCATACCGCCAGTGTTTATTTTTTGGCATCGAAGGATTCATCTATTTTATGCACAACCTCGTGTAGGACAGACCCCACTGATCTTCTCTTGACATAGGCATGCTGTTTTTATTTGAGCAGTTCGCTGGATGTCCTACTCTCTATTAAGTTATCCACGATACTTTCCATGGTTTTGAGTAGAAAGGACGTAAGGCTTATAGGTCTGTAGGCCTTTGATGACGCATATTTTGCCTTGCCGGGCTTGGGTATAAATACCACCCATGCCTCATGCCAGGCTTTCAGAGTATATGTAATTGTACGCTACGAAAATAGTGGCAAGATGGGGGGCGTAATAGTCCGCATCCTTCTGTAGTAACGTCGGAAATATTCCATTAAGTCCGGGTGACTTAAATGGTTTGGAACTCCTCAAGGCTCCCATTACCATAAATTCTGCAATGATAAACCTTCGATCCACCTCATTATTCCCAGATTCCGGTGTATCCATGAGTCCCATCGTAACCTGTGGAAAATGCGTTTTTATCAAAAGCTTCAACATGTCCTCCGTTGTCTGTGCTCTCACTCCCATGTCGTCAAGTCCGGGTGACTTAAATGGTTTGGAACTCTTCAAGGCTCGCATTACCATAAATTTTGCATTGATAAACCTTCGATCAACCTCATTATTTCCAGAATCCGGTGTATCCATGAGTCCCATCGTATCCTGTGGAAAATGCGTTTATATCATTAGCTTCAACATGTCCTCCGTTGTCTCTGCTCTCACTCCCATGTCGTCTACTAACGTTTCGGTTTGTACATGGGGTTTTAAGAGAGACTTTTTCATCATGGCGGCGTCATTACCGCTATCGACCTCTTCGCAGAAAAGCTCCTAGGAGGCACGTTTGCCCGCCCTGATAGTCTTATGGTATTCCATGAGCCATGTGTAATACAAATCCCAGTAAACTTCCGCTTTTTTACGACGTGGTCTGCTATAAATTCTGCGGACCTCTTTCCCAATGTTGCAAATCTAAAACCTCTTCCCTAATCCTGTTAACAAAGGTAGCGGTTTTACCAATATTAGGTGTTATTAGGTCGCTTATTTATATTGATACTGTCCCACGAAATGTGGTGAGAGTTCACATCGCAACCTATTAGTACCTCATTGCCTGTTTGTCTTCCTCACCAGCAGTTGCTGGTCCGACGTGGGTGGTGGTGTCGGAGAGTCGAAAGGCAAATAAAGTGATGTAGGGTATGTTCCACCGTCCTCCTCTCTTCATCGAGTCGAAAGCCAGATAAAGTGATGTCAGGTATGTTCCACCGTCACCCTCTGTTCGTTGGGTACGTTGGGAAAAATATATAATTAAAATTTTTATGACATATAACGCAGGTCCTCGCCCATATACCAGAAACTCTGTTCCGGGTCGTCCATGGCTTCTGATTAAAGGCAATATGATTCTCGCCCTTTCTGATTTTCTCCATTAGAGTGTGTAGCTGTGTCGCTCCAGTGGAGGTTTATCTGGATGACCTCAATCATTGGTGCTCCACTAAATGGGCTTCATGGGAGTGGGTGATGGTCTCATCGCCTGCTCCCTGTTATGTAGGCTGCATTGAGTTTCCCGTCACTGCACTGACTGATGTTTCAATATTAGGATCTTTGCATATCCTAGTCATCTAAATTTTGAGAAAGTCCATCCTCGGGTCCATGTTCGTTTGGTAGCATTGAGTTTCCCACACCTGCACTGCCTTATGTTCCAATATTACGATTTTTATCTATCCTATTCTTCCAAATCTTGAGTAAATTGGCTTCTTGGGAGTAGGTGATGGTGTCATCGTCGGCTCCCTGTTCGTTAGACTGCATTGAGATTCCTGTCACTACAATGCCTGGTGTTTCAATATTTGGAACTCTATCTATCCTAGTCTTCCGCCATGACTTCAGTCTTAGCCAAATTTGTTTCGGAAACTTGATCAATGGCCACTGCTAGGAGATTTTGCACTGCTGATATCGATGACTGCATACGTCAGCTCTTCTCTGTTGTGCTTCATTACCACTCTGGCGTAAGTTGGCGTCTCGTTACCTTTTTCAGCGACCTTTTTCCCCTTCTGTGATGGCCATGGCGTTCTGTTGGAAGTCACAGTCCTTCATTAAATCTCAGGGGCAGTGCGCGCTTCTCTCGTTCCTTTTCCGATTTTGTCCCCCTAAGCAGGATTCTATCTGGATTCTCCATTGCGCGAGGGCTGGGTTGGTCTTCCAAGAGTACTTAAGAGCGGGGAGCTCCTTTTCATTTCAGCGTTTTAACAGTGTTATGCTCTTCGGGGGATCTGATTCTTTTTCCATATTTTCTTTGAGGAGCGAAATGAAAAAACACGTCTGCTCCACTCAACGGTTACTTCTTTTGCATGCGGACATACTTAACTATCCGATATGGTGGTCCATCGCATGTTTTTATGCCCACCAAACTATAAAAATGCGGCTTCAAACCATGTGACATGCTAGGATTCTAAACCTTTAAAGTTAAGAAATTGAGCCTTTTAAAATTAAGAAATTTTTAAACTTTTCCATCCATAGTCAGGTTTAGTTCGATAATAGGACGTCCATTTTCGAACTACATGTATATGTAGCCTGATCATCCGATTTACTCTTAAAACGAATATTTTTATCCCCAGGCACTGGATAGCTGTGAGCACCACACAGGCTGGAACATTGAGGTCCGATCTGTGTGGTGTTCATTGCTGTTACGGGAAGCTTAGCTGTGAGCTAGCGGGCGCGGCCTCAGGTTGCGGCATATAAATCAGCTGTATCGAGCGGAGAGTCTCAGTGAGAGGCCGGGCGGCACCGGCTTTTGCACAAGTACTGAGTGGTACTGAGTGCCTAAGATGCTCGATTGACGCCTTTAAATAACCAATGGCCACCCTGTTTCCGCAGCGATCGGTCCGTTGGGCCGGAACATCTACAGGAGCATGGCGAGGATAGCCACCTCCACATGCAAATGTGGTTACAACAACAACAACAATATTTTTATCCAATGTTTAGTACTCGAAAATGGTCCAAATCGGATCATGTGATAAAGCTGTCATATACACTTTTATCCCAATTAAGAATTTGAGCTTATAATTAATTTTGTATCCGATTTTGCTGAGATTTTAACCAATGAGTTGTAGAGAGACGAAGAGAGAGGGTATGATACTCTTTACATTCGCACAGAATATGATCCAGATCGGAATATATTTAGATATACCTTCTATATAGGTGGATCTCTCGATTGAACTTCTTAACCTCATAAATGACGTAATTGGATACTATTGACATTTTTCCATGCTTTCCGAATAGGTCCATATCGGATCTCAGATGAATATAGCCGTTATATAGACCGATCTTTGGATAAGAAATAAACCTATGGTTGTGCGTATCCAATCTTTGTGTCGCAAGATTTTATGGCTTATTTTTTTCCTGAGAGCGAGGTGCATCAATTATTATTTTCTTTACTAAAATACTATATGCCGACTTAAGGAACATGTCATGCCGAGCATTGGAAAGTGGTGCCGACTACTGGTGAAAAAATAATTTTTTCATTAAATTGAAAATTTTAAGAATTTAGTAAAAGAAATTTAAATTGTTTATAATTTTATATATAAAAATCAATTTGTGTTTGTTTGTATGTTTGTTTGTTTGCTTGTTTGTATGTTTGTGTGTTCCTTATAGACTCAGTAACGGCTGAACCGATTTTCTTGAAATTTTCACAGATGGTGCATAATGACCCCGTGATGAAAATAGGGTACTACATTTTTTGATATCCTAAGGGGGGGCGAACCCTCCCCCTTACCCTAATTTTCAGAAACGTCAGATCTCGGAGATGGGTGGTGCGATTTAAGCGAAATTTTGCGTGCTCTCATATAGTACCCTTAAAATAAAAATTTAGTATCCAAATTTTGGATGTGGTACCAAGGGGGGCTGCCCCACGCTAAAACCTACCAAACATATATTTAGGCCAATCCCGACAATATGGGACTCAAATGAAAGGTATTTAGGATAAGAAAAGTATTTAGGATAAGAAAAGTATTTAGGATAAGAAAAAGACCACCCCAACCCCCAAAACACCCCTAAATCGGACATATTTACCGAGTAGAATACAAATCTGATATCCAAATGTGGGACCACGTTTCTGGGGGTCCACCCCTTCCCCAAAACACCCCCCAAACTAGACTTATTTACTGACCATAGGAATATGGGGCTTAAATAAAAGGTATTTGAATGTAGAATTCGAACTGATATCCAAATATGGGACCAAGTGTATGGGGGGCCGCCTCTCACCAAAAACACTCCCCCAAAGGGCACAAATTTACGACCATAGCATATGGGGCTCAAATGAAAGGTCTTTGGGAGTAAAGCACGACTTTGATATCAATATTCGAGAAAAGTAGTAAGTTTTTTTCTGACTATTGCAATATGAGGCTCAAATAAGAGGGTTTGTAAAGTGGAACACGAATACGATGTATATTTTCAAGGCCAACTCACTGATTGGCCGCCCATCCCCCAAAACACCCCCCAAGCCGACTATGGAAATATGGGGCTCAAATTAAAGATATGTGGGAGTATCTGATATCAACATTAGGGGCCAACTGTCTAGCGGACGTCCCACCACCATAACAACGCCCAAATAGGACGTATATGCTCACCAAGACAATTTGGGTCTTAAAGAGAGTCGAACTAAATATTTATAGTTTTTAGGGCCAATACCCCAAACCGGACATATTTGCTGGCTTTTGCAATAAGGAGTTTAAATGAGATTAGAAAACGAATTTGATATCCAATTTTGAGGCCAATGGCAATATGGGATTCAAATAAATGATATATAGATATATGAGAATAGAGTACGTTGCTGATATATTTTCCGGGCTTAGTGTTTGGCGGACCAGCCCAATCCCCAAAACACCCCTAAATCGGGCATATTTACCCTCCATGTTCATGTGGTGCTTAAATGAAAGGTATTGGGAGTAGAGCAATAATTGATACCCATTTTCGCAAGAATTGATACCCAAAATACTCCACAAACATCAATTTTTTAGTGACCATCGCAATATGGAGCCCAAATAAAGGTATTTGGGAGTAGAGTACACCTTACATCCAAACTTAAATTCGTAAATCAATAAAGATCATATGGGATTCAGATAAAGGCACTTATATTGTTAAACTGTTAATCAAGCGATATACTATTTTCGTAGCATGGTATTTCACTAAAAGATCTTTAATTGTCGAAAATAAATATTCCAACTTTTATCCAAACCAAAATCAGTGTTCGGTTCGAAATGTGTTCATTCACCGTAACGTTGCGTCCAACAGCATCTTTGAAAAAATACGGTCCAATGATTCCACCAGCGTACAAACCACACCAAACAGTGCATTTTTCGGGATGCATGGGCAGTTCTTGAACGGCTTCTGGTTGCTCTTCACTCCAAATGCGGCAATTTTGCTTATTTACGTAGCCATTCAACCAGAAATGAGCCTCATCGCTGAACGGTGAATGAACACATTTCGAACCGAACACTGATTTTGGTAATAAAATTCAATGATTTGCAAGCGTTGCTCGTTAGTAAGTCTATTCATGATGAAATGTCAAAGCATACTGAGCATCTTTCTCTTTGACACCATGTCTGAAATCCCACGTGATCTGTCAAATACTAATGCATGAAAATCCTAACCTCAAAAAAATCACCCTTTATATAAAATTGAATTTGTGTTTATTTGTTTGTTTGTTCTGCATAGACTCAAAATCGGCAGAACCAATTACCTTGAAATTTACACAGATTGTGTTGGTTGGTCTGGAAGGAAACATAGGCTATATAATTTTTTGATATCGGAAGTGGGGCGGACCCTCCCCCTTACACCAAAAGTACTACCCAAAAATAAAAGTGGACCGATCGGAACAATATGGGGCTCAAATGAAAGGTATTCAGGAGTAGAGTACGAATATCATATTGAAAACTGGGTACAAGTAACTGGGGGCCGCCCCAACCAAAAACATCCTAAAATAGGGTTTTTGGACGATCATGACAATATGGGACTCAAATGAAAGGTATTCGGGTCTATATTGCGAATATGGTCTGGAATGAGAAATACGCTTTATAATTTGTTGATTTCGGAGGGGGCGGACCTTCCCCCGTTACCCAAAAGCACCACCCAAAATAAAAAGTGGACCGATCGAGACAATATGGATATCAAATGAAAGGTATTGAAA